>NC_038247.2:34723940-34845959 GCF_000004515.6 Glycine max
TTTTTGGCCATGCTTAATGTTTTATTTTGGCCATGCTTGATGTATATATATATATTTGCCTAGTTCTTGCTTTAATCTTCAAATTCGTACTGTTTAAAAAAATGAAAAACAATTTCAATTGCTGCAAATTCTGCAAATTCGTACTGTTCAAAAAAAAAAAGAGAAGAAGAAAAGAAGTGAAGTGGAATGAATGAGGTCTTGTTATGAGGACTTGATTTGGGAGCCTTGGTTGATTTTGTGGATATTACAGGGTTTGGGTTTACTACTTGTGCTTAATTTCCACTTATTCCCTATTGCTCCTCTATTCCTTTGGGATTTAGCTACTTATTCCATATTTTTCCCCTACCTTGTCCTTGGCCCCATTACAACCTTTTAAGACCTTTTGATCCACATGTGCATGTGTTTGTCAAGTTGTTGTCAATTTTAGAATTTTGCCAAGTCTATGTGGTGTTTGTTTTCATGGGTGCTTCGAGAGTAAACAGTGGCCTAGACACTTGAGAGATAGAGTGTATATCTTGTGAGGCTTTATCACTTTTCATTCTTGAGTTGATTAACTATTTTGCCATGATTAGGTTGCTTGGATGATTTTCATGAATGTCTTGACTCTTTGGATCTCTTCATGTTAGATGTTACCCATTCCTTTCATTCCTTGATGTTCATTGAGAAATATGTAAATGTTTTTGTTTGTCTCTCTTTGAGATCATTGGATTTTGTTCTTTATTTCATTTTGCCCAGGAGTGCAAAAGGCTAAGTATGGGGGGTTTTGATGTGCCATTATTTTCTCCTATTTCTTAACCCTTTTTGCACCATTTTAAGTACTGATTAATCTTAATTGTCAAATTAATTAGACAGTTTTATTATTTGGGCCCATTCAGCTAATTTGATGTTTTTAATCTAATTTCAGGAATTAATGAAGCATTGGGCTTGAATCTAGAATTGGGCTTGGACTTGAAGAGTGCAGACTATTTTATTCTATTAAATTTCATCTTATCTAGATATTATTTAGATTTGATTTCATCTAGATTTGATCTTATCTTATCTTATCTAGATTTGATTTTATTTTATTTATGGGCTTGGATTTAAAACAGATTTGTAAGCTTTGGGGTTCGAAAACTATATATCAGCACCAAGGTTCTAGTTTAGGCCTCTTCTATTTCTCCTTTTTTTTTTCCGTTTTTGGAGTGTTAGGCTTCTTTTCTTTTAGATACTTTTTCGTTTTGCAATTCCAGTTTTTACTTTTCGTCTCAGCAATAAAATTTCGTTCTTTAATCCATAATTTTGTTCTCTATTGATTAATGGAAGGCTAAGTCTCCAGCGTTGTTTTCTCTTGAGGATCAAACACAGTTCTCTTTGAGGTTCTATTATTACTGTTAAATTCTATTCAGTTTTTCCTCTTCAATAATTACTCTGAGTTTGTTGCTATTAATTCATGCATGCTTAGTGCTTGATTAATTGTCTCTGCGCTTAATTTACGTTCATGCTTAATGATCGTTTATGAGTAATTGGTGTATGTGTTGCTTAATCACATAATGAATGCCTTATGTTAAATTTCGCTTAGTAATTTAATTTAGGGTTGGATTAAGTGGTTGAATTGAATAAGGATAAACTCTCGTAACCTAGGATAAGAGACTTGCTTGTGAATCAAGGGGAAGCAACGTGTTTTAATTCTGATATTTTCTAATTCACATCTATTCGCTGTTTAATTTACAAAAGCAAACACCCCCCCCCATTCGTTACTATTTTCCTACTATTTGTTATGAACATTTAGTGTATCATTGCTCGTTGGGAAACGACCTAGGATCACTTCCTAGTTACTGCATTTTAATGTTTATTTGATTCGGGTACGGCCTCAATCAAATTTGGTGCTGTTGCCGGGGAGCAGTGTCCAAAGGTTCATAATAGCTAGTAATTCATGTTTTATGTTTAGTTGTTTTATGCTTTTGGGTGTTGTGTTAGTGTTGTGTTAAGTGTTGTTTAGTGTCTTGCTATTTTGTTTAGTGTGGTGTTTTGTTTTAGTTTTTCTGTTCAGCGCTTCCCCTGTTTCAGTTTTTGTGTTTTGCTGTGAATAGTGCTTTGCGATGGATTTAGCGACCACTTCTGTTCAGCGCTTCCCCAATTTTTGTTTTTGTTATTCTCTTATTTTTCTTAACTTATCATTTTTAGCTTCCATAGTTAGACTTTGAATTTTTGTTTGAAATTTTTTGTGCTATCTTCTGATCATTTTATAAGGTTGCTCACAAAATTTCAAGTCATTTTGATATCATTTAATGGTAGTTGTAGTTCAAACCTACACTGTTACTTGCATAAGAAGGCAACTAGTTGTGCATGTTGAATACAGTGTATGACTAGAGGCAATCCACCTGACTTACAACCCTTTGATCTTGAGATAGATAGGACATTTCATAGATTAGTTAGACATCATTTAATACCTTTTGAGCATCCTGAGCATTCTGCTATTGGTGATTTTGAGCATTATTGTTTTGAACATTCTGATTTTGAACATTCTGAGAACATGACACAACCTCCACCCCGTGAGAGGACTCTAAGGGAAATGGCTGCACCTGATTTCACCTACGAAAGCTTGTGCATCCAATACCCTGATGAGGATGTCCCATATGTTCTTAAAATTGAACTGATCCATTTGCTTCCAAAGTTTCATGGCCTTGCAGGTGAAGACCCACACAAACATCTAAAAGAATTCCATATTGTCTGCTCCACCATGAAACCCCCAGATGTCTAGGAGGATCACATATTTCTGAAGGCTTTTCCTTATTCTTTGGAGGGAGTGGCAAAGGACTGGCTATATTACCTTGCTCCAAGGTCTATCATAAGCTGGGATGACCTCAAGAGAGTATTCTTAGAAAAAATTTCCCCTGCTTCCAGGACCATGGCCATCAGGAAAGATATTTCAGGAATTAGGCAACTCAGTGGAGAGAGCTTATATGAATACTGGGAGAGATTTAAGAAACTATGTGCCAGTTGTCCTCACCACCAGATTTCTGAGCAGCTTCTCCTCCAATATTTTTATGAAGGACTCAGTAACATGGAGAGAAGTATGATAGATGCTGCTAGTGGTGGAGCCCTTGGAGACATGACCCCTGCTGAAGCTAGAAGTTTAATTGAGAAGATGGCTTCAAACTCCCAGCAATTTAGTGCCAGAAGTGATGCTATTGTCATTAGGGGAGTGCATGAAGTAGCCACGAATTCATCTTCATCAGCCGAGACTAAGAAGCTTGAAGGTAAACTAGATGCCTTGGTTAACCTGGTAACCCAACTGGCCATGAATAAAAAATCTGCACCTGTCGCCAGACTCTGTGGTTTATGCTCCTCTGCCGACCACCACACAGACCTTTACCCTTCTGTGCAACAATTTGAAGCAATTGAACAGCCTGAAGCTTATGCTGCAAACATCTACAACAAACCTCCTCAACCTTAGCAGCAAAATCAGCCACAACAGAACAATTATGACCTCTCCAGCAACAGGTACAATCCCGGGTGGAGGAATCATCCCAACCTTAGATGGTCGAATCCTTCACAACAATAGCAACAACAACAACAGCCTTATTTTCAGAATGCTGCTGGCCCAAGAAGACCATACGTTCCTCCACCAATCTAGCAACAACAACAACAACAACAGCCCCAGAAACAGCAAACAGTTGAGGCCCCTCCGCAACCTTCCCTTGAAGAACTTGTGATGCAAATGACTATGCAAAACATGCAGTTTCAACAAGAGACCAGAGCCTCTATTCAGAGCTTAACTAATCAGATGGGACAATTGGATACACAGTTAAATCAACAACAGTCCCAGAATTCTGACAGATTACCTTTTCAATCTGTCCAGAATCCCAAAAATGTGAGTACCATTACATTGAGGTCGAGAAAGCAGTGTCAAGGACCTCAACCAATAGCATCTTCCTTATCCGCAAATGAAACTGCCCAACTTCACTCTACTCTGGAAAAAGATGATGACAAAAATTTAAAAAGTAAGTTACCTAACAATTTCTATGCAGGTGAATTTCCCACTGGTAATTCTGATTTACAAAAGCAGCATATCCCTCTTCCATTCCCTCCAAGAGCAATTTCCAACAAAAAAATGGAAGAGGCAGAGAAGGAGATCTTGGAAACATTTAGAAAAGTAGAGGTAAACATACCTCTGCTGGATGCAATAAAGCAGATTCCAAGATATGCTAAATTCTTGAAGGAGTTGTGCACTAATAAGCGGAAGCTTAAAGGAAGTGAAAGAATTAGTATGGGCAGAAATGTCTCCACATTGATTGGTAAATCTGTTCCCCAAATCTTTGAAAAATGTAAAGATCCAGGTACATTCAGCATACCTTGTATTATAGGGAACAATAAGTTTGACAATGCCATGCTAGATTTAGGAGCTTCTGTTAGTGTGATGCCTCTGTCTATTTTTAATTCTCTATCTCTTGGTCCCTTGCAGTCAACTGATGTGGTAATTCATTTAGCTAATAGAAGTGTTGCCTATCCTGCTGGTTTCATAGAGGATGTCTTAGTTAGAGTTGGTGAACTGATTTTCCCTGTTGATTTTTATATTTTGAATATGGAGGAGGGATTTTCTAAAGGATAAGTTCCCATCATTCTAGGCAGACCTTTTATGAAAACTGCTAGAACTAAGATAGATGTATATGCAGGCACACTATCTGTGGAGTTTGGTGATATAACTGTTCATTTTAATATTCTTGATGCTATGAAACACCCATCTAAAGATCTTTTTGTATTTCGTGTTGAAATAATTGACCATATTGTTGATGAATACATGACTGATCTTCATTCTAATCTGCATGCCTGCCACTCTTCATGCATTGAATCTGAATTTGTACTTGATCATATGTCTGAATTTGATGCTGAGAGTGAATCTGAATTTGATATTGATTACATGTCTGATGTTTTACCTCTTGAGATTGATTTTATAAAGTCAGATAGAACTAACCATGTTTCAGGAAGTACACATACTTCTGACTTTCTTTATGAGGTACAGGCTGAGAAACCATCTCTTTCTACCACTATCCAGCCGGCCACACCAGAATTGAAGCCTCTCCCATCAAATTTAAAATATGCTTACTTGGATGATAGCAAAAGTTTTCCATTAATTATATCTGCCTCCCTTGCTGATGAGCAAGAGGAGAAGCTGTTATCAGTTCTCAAGAAGCATAAGAAGGCTATAGGTCGGACCCTGGCAAAGTCGTGGGACGAAGGGGTTTTAGTGTTTTCTATACATTACATGATGTTTTCTATAATGATATCGGGCCCAAGATAGTCAGGAAATGACATCGATGCTTATCTCAGTCCCTTGATTGAAGACTTGACAAAGTTGTGGGACGAGGGGGTTTTAGTGTTTGATGGGTTTCAAAATGAGACTTTTCATTTGCATGCAATGCTTTTTTGTACCATTAATGACTTTCCAGCATATGGGAATTTAAGCGGGTACAGTGTTAAGGGTGATCGTGCATGCCCTATATGTGAAGAAGACACAAGCTACATACAACTGAAACATGATAGAAAAATAGTATACACTAGGCATTGACGGTTTCTAAAACCTCATCACCCTTACCAGCGATTGAAAAAAGCATTTAATGGAAATCAAGAGCATGAAAGTGCGCTAATACTGTTAACTGGTGACCAAGTCTTTTAGTGGGTTTAACACCTGAATACTATATTTGGAAAGACCCAAAAGAAGAGAAAAAAATAAGACTTTAATATGGAAGAAAAGGTTGATTTTGTTTGATCTTCCGTACTGGTCTGATCTAGATGTTAGACATTGTATTGATGTTATGCATGTAGAGAAAAATGTATGTGATAGTGTCATTGGGATGCTCCTTAACATTCAAGCCAAGACGAAAGATGGTTTGAATACTCATCAAGATTTAGCGGAGATGGGTATACGACTACAGTTACATCCAATGTCTGATGGTAAAAAAATATACTTGCCTCCAGCTTGTCATACTTTGTCCAAAAATGAGATGATGAGTTTTTGTTAGTGTCTGCGCCGTGTCAAAGTCCCACAAGGATACTATTCAAATATTAAGAGCCTTGTGCAGTTGAAAGATCTTAAGTTGGAAGGCTTAAAGTCTCACAATTGCCACGTCTTTATGCAACAATTGTTAGTCGTGGCCATACGAGACATTTTGCATAACAAAGTCAGGCTTGCCATAACTCGGTTGTACTTATTCTTCAATGTCATATGTGGCATACTCCTTGATCCTGTGAAGTTAGATGAGCTAGAAAATGAGGCTGCTATTATATAGTGTCGGTTGGAGATGTATTTTCCTCACGCTTTCTTCAACATCATGGTTCACTTAATTGTTCATATGGTCAAAGAAATCAAATGTTGTGGTCCTATCTATTTGAGGTGGATGTACCCGGTTGAGCGATACATGAAGATCTTAAAAGGGTATACCATGAATCTACACCGTCTAGAAGCATCTATTGTGGAAAGGTACATTGCAGAAGAAGCCATTGAATTTTCTTTAGAGTACATTGAAAAAGAAAAAACTGATGGGCTTCCTAAGTCTCGGCATGATGAAAGAGTGGGAGGTAAGGGTTCAAGAGGACTGCATGTTATCACTCCAAGTGTAAAAGATTTGTAACAAGCTCATTTGTATGTATTGAATAGCAGTAATGAAGTTCTGCCATACATACTTCACCAAGAACAGGGTCTTGAAAGAGTATAACAAGACTTTCCTAGATTGGTTTAAAGATACAATCATTGTTGATAATAATGCCTCCAAAATGTTAAGAAAGCTAGCAAATGGGCATAAAAGAAATGTTATAACTTGGAAAGTATACGATATAAACAACTATTCCTGTTACATAAAAGCACAAGACGAGAAAAGTACAATGCAAAATAGTGGGGTTACCCTAAGAGCTGAATCTCAACACTTCGCTAGTGTACATGATGACTATCCCCATGTAGCTTTAATCCCTTACTTTTGTTTCATTGAAGAAATTTGGGAGCTTAACTATGTCAAATTTATTGTCTGTGTTTTCAGATGTAAGTGGGTTGACAGCAATACCGGTGTGCAGGATTTACATTGGTAGGTCTAAAGAAACTCGCTTACCAGAATGACCCTTTCACCATGGCAGAACAAGCTAAATAGGTATTTTATGTTCAAGACCCTTATGATGAAAGGTGGTCAGTGGTTTTACACGGGAAAACAATTGGTGCTAATGTTGAAGATGATGATTCATACATTGATACTTATGTTAGTCCTTTGTCAACACAAATGTTGCCTAATGTCTTCGGAGAAGAAGAAGCTGACGACATTCATGCTAATCGTAATAATCATGATGAAGGTGAATTAATTAAAATCAGCTAATGTAATTTTTTTACTATGTACTTTATTTCAGTCCATTTAATTACATTCAAATAGCTACACCACTCAGCTCTCCTCCTCCTCCTCCTCCTACTGGTGCAGCATTGCAGTCGCCATCTACCTTGAAGCAGACAAGAAACGCTAGATGCCTAAGATCATTGGTGACTAGACCAATTGGGGCAGAGAGACCCCTAGTCCATGTGGATCCGTCGACCGGGAAAGCCGGCAGTCCCCACAAAAAGGAGTTAAGAACATACTTGGGAATCCTCGTTCGTGATAAGGTGGATGTCATATACGAGAATTGGAAACAAGTCCATGCTACTCATAAGGATTTGATATGGGAGGATATTCAAGTATTTGAGTTAAATGTTACATTTTTTGATGAACAATAAAATTTTAATTTAGTAACAATAAAATGTAATTTTTCCTTTGTCAGGCTGAATTTAATATCCCTAAAGCATCTGATCTGAGGACAAAAAAGAAAATACTTCAGACTATGGGGGAGTGGTGGAGATAGTTTAAGTCTGATTTGACATCAAAATGGGCACTTGCAGCCGACAAGGACAATGTCAATGACGCTGTATGCGAAAAGTATGGCATTAGTAAGGAGAAGTAGGCCCAATTTTGTCAGAGCCGCATAGACCCTTGATGGGAGGTAACTTTGTGATTTTCATTGTTTTAATCTTTAAATTTACTTATTATTGTGAGTAATGATAACTTTCAATAATGTTTAATTTTTACAGGATGTGCGAAAGAAGGCACAGGTCATCCAGAAACAAAATAGTTCCACTCATGTGTTGTCTCGCGGGGGTTATGAATTTCTAGAAAACAAGTTGATGAAGGAGAAGAAAAAGAAACAAATGGAGGAGGATGCTAAATCTGGAAGAACTGACATAGTCATTGATCATCCATCTCCCATTAGATAACGCATAAAGTGGAAGTAGGCCCACACCAAGAAAACTGGGCAAATGACTTCTGAGGCAGCTAAAGAAATTGCTAACAAGATTGTAAGTCAATTTCAATCGTGAATTACAATTATTTATGTTTATTGTTTGATTGAGTAAACAAATAAATGTGTTCGTTACAGGATTCCTTGGAGGAGCAGGCCTCACAGAGTTCCTTTGTCGCCCATGGATGTCATGATGTACTAATTGTTGCCATTGGGGGACCAAAACACCCTAGTCGTGTGTGTGATGATTAAACAAGTTGGACTTGCTCCAAGGACCTCACACACATCTTCGTCCATGGCTCCCGAAAACCTGGAGCAGCTGACGCAAAAAATGAGGTACCAGTTGGAGGAGTCGATCACAAAAATAGTGACTCGACAACTAATGTTGTCCTTCAGCTAGATGTAGTCCCAAGTTCAATCACAGGAACTCGCACTTCCTTCTGAGCTTGAGGTTGGTCCTTCAGCTACTCATGTCAGCACAAAGGAAAGTTGTGTTGATCCTTTCGAGAATGATCCAGACACGGGTGACTCAGAGAAATGCGGGTTGTACGTCGAAGAAAATCCTCCCCGCCTGGTTGCCCTTGGAAGACTTTATGAGGGGTCGACAACAGTTCATAGCATCCCTTTGCGCCATGATCAAGTCAAGGTTGGTGTTGAGGAAGTTAGAGATGCATATGCTCCCATTCCTGTACCCACTAAAAAGGTTCAGTTAGTGGGGGCAAGCACTTAACAAGTATTTCACTATCAATAAATGTTTTTTTTTCAATTAAAGTGTTCACTGTAATTAAATTATGTTAATTAACTGTGTTGAATAAATAAGGAGTTGTAGGATCGGCAAAACTTGCAGATAGACTGGATCATGATGTCGACGATCCCCTATATTTAATGACATTGACCATCCCACAACTTTTTCTGAAGCTGTTGCAAGTTATGTGGGATGCTATCGTGTTTGGGGTGTTTAATGACAACTTCCCCTCGTACATAAAGCATGGAGATCTATCTAAAATAGAAAACAGTGGTCAATGCCTCATCATCTATATTATACAGTTGTGGATTCTGTAAGTCAGTTTACATTATTGTTTATTACATAAGTTATTGTTTTAAATTCATACATAATTTACTTTATTTTAACAACAATAGGCATGTGACTAGGACAAGTATGCGAGCAGGGGATGTCGATGTGTATGGATTCCTCGAGCCACAGTCCATACAGAGATCTGGGCAATCACAATTTGAATTAAAAAGTTATATTAGGAACTAGATGTAGAATTCAAAGTGGGATGTGTACATAGGAGCCTACTTGAATGGGTAAGTTAAACTGAACAATTGAATTTAAATAATTTATAATAGTATAATAACTTATATTTTTCTCCACTGCAGTGCACATTGGCAAATGGTCATCATTTTGCCTAAGGAAAATTCTATCATCTGATTTTGTTCATTGCATAATAGGCCAGACAACTACCTCAAAGGAATTATTAACAGGTCAGTTCTATTTTTCAATACATTTGCCTTAGCATTAGTTGGGAACATCAATATTTTAATTGTATAATACACATTCATGTTTGTATTCAACAGTTCTTTGAAAGGACTTGACGATACTCCACAAAGTGAATCCAAGGCTACTAATGCTAGGTGGATTGTTGTGAAAGTAAGTCATTTAAACAATGCTTCTACTTATATTTTAATATTGTGTAGACTAATTTGTACTTAACATTGAATATCTAAATTTCGTAATGTATTTAGTGCAATAGACAAAAAGGAAGCACTGAGTGTGTGTATTACGTCATGCACTGGATGTCAACTATAATCTTAGGAAGTTTCAAGAATAATTGGGAAACGATAATTGTTTAATTCAAACATATTTCATTTTGTTATAATTGGTATTATACATTATTAACTTATGTTTAATTATATCATGCAACATTTCAATGATGCTAGACCATTGGAACCAGAGAGATAGAAGGCACTTCGCATCCAGTGGGCAACCTATTATTTGAAAGTTAAAAATGAAACAATTAGTGTTTAAGTAATTTTGGAATTGTAGTTTAGTTAATTTACATTTTTTACAATTGATGTTATATGCACATTAAATATTCTTTTAATTCATATAAATTTTCAATTTTTTATGGAATTTTCGCTAAAAACTGTTTGAAAACATAATGAAAATTATCTGTTGTGGTTCTGCTTTCAAATTTGCAGGTTAATTTGGGGTTATTAAAAAAACAGACAACACATTAAAAAAATTCAAAAAACAACATCGGTTTTTAGATGTTGTATGTATATATTAACATCTATTTTTTCAAAAACCAATGTGATGCTTCACTAACAACATCAGTTTCTATTATTGAACATACAACATCAGTTTTTACCAGAAGCCAATGTTGGTTATCACAAAACAACATCGATTTTTAGTAAAAACCGATGTTATGTATTTATTAACATCAGTTTTGGTAAAAATCAATGTTGATAAGAAGATATATGACTTTTTTTATATTTCTTACTATATATCATCGGTTTTTTAAAAAAACTGATGTTGTCATTTTTATATTAACATCGGTTTTCCAAAACCGATGTTAACGGTATTACTTTCAATGTTGGTACTTTTAACATTGGTTAATAATTGATGTTAAAACTCTATTTTCTAGTAGTGACCAAGCCTTAGGTTTCTTGGATCCTCTACAAATTCCGGATATAAGCGATTAATTGTCTTCCATTATGGAGAATCAGTTGGATATTGGAGTAACCCATCATTTATTTTGCCATCTGCATGTCACCTAAGGTTTTTTGCATCATTTGTAGTAGCAAACAATCTCTTAAACCTTGGTATTATTGGAAGATACCAACAAACTTTTGCTGGTCTACTGTTGTTTGTGGTTGCATCATCACTGCATTCGTCGTTGCTCACTTTGTAGTGTGATACCCCATATGTTGGGCACTTGCGCATGTCCGCAAACTGATTTCTGTATAGAAAACAATCTTTAGGGCATGCTTGAATTTTCTAGTACTCCATACCCACAAGAAATAATATCTTCTTTGTCTCGTAGTGACTCTTCAATAACATGTTGCTCTTAGGAAGAATTTTTTCAATAACACAAGCAACTCAATGAAGCTTTTATCCCTCCACCCATATTTGGGCTTCAAGTTCACCAAACCTAGCACTGGCAATAACCTAATGAATGTTGTGCATCCAAAATACAATGGCTTCTTGGAATCTGTCTGTAATTTGTCATAATAAGGTGAATAAGCTTGCTGAAAACCCTTTTGGCCAAGATCGTGTATCATGTCTTTCATACGATCTCTGGTTTGTACATCAATCGCCTCAGTGTCAGGGACTGTTGACATGTGTGGCAATTCACCGTGCTATATCCAATTTGTATAAGTCAAATTGAACAGTGATAATCATCACTTATACGTGGTGCTTTAATCCAACTTCGATCCATGGTTTGTGTTCAGTGATACCGGCTACATTATCCATTATTTATGAAAATCTCACTTTTTCCGTATAAAGGTGAGGTCCTATCCCATTCAGGAACTCCGTTTTTTACTTAATTCAAAAGTACAAGTTAAGTACGTTATGGTAAATTTGATGAAATTTCGACAGCATTTTGCATTGGTCTCAAAGTACACGAAATGAAAGCGGTGACATTAATTCACCATGATCAAGTATGCACTCGGAGAACAAAGCAATATGCACTAAACCAAAATTTTATCAAATATAACACAACATACTTAACCTATAACTGTGAATTAAGTAAAAAGTTGAGTGTTCCCAAACTGTCCAAATGGACAATTCAAGATTCAATACAATGATTAATTCAAACTGTCTGTATTAATCATTGTATTGAATCTCAAATGGGAAACTAAGCTTCACTCAGAATGCAGATAATTTTAATATTAAAGAATATTCATATATGAACAAAAAATCTAATATCCAATTAAGTGTCAGAACAAGATACAAACCTCAAAAGATGCTTTTAAAAATAACTATGAGTGTGGTGATGACAGTTTGAAATTGTATGACTTTATCTTCACTCACGCAACAAGATAAAAGCACCTTAGCTTCCTATGCCACGTAAAAAAAAAATAGTGCCTACAACCAATAAGAGCAAAAGTGTGTAGGTGAGAAACTTAAGCAGTAATTTTGAATAGATTGAAAAAGTAGTTCTTCATGTTATACTGTATATTGATGTAGTGATGCATGACTTTCTAATGGTTGTGGTGACACTATTCATGTCATTGATGGTGCAGCTTAGGATCATGGGGATATTTATTGTGTTGTTTGTTTTGATAATGGTAACCTTGAAATATTTGATGTCCCCAAATTCAATTGTGTCTTTTGCCATGGAAAATTTTATATTTGGAAAGAGCCATTTTGGGGATGCTATGATGAAAGACGTCATGAAAGATTCTAAAGAAGGGGATAGAGATGCAGTCATGCACCGGATATGAAGGTTGTATAGTTGGTCATGCAGAGATGGTCTGGGCAGCTTAGTCGTCCATTTGTTTTTGGGATTTTGAGTTATGGAAGTATTGTTCGTTACCAAGGTTACCTTTATGAAAGTGTATAGAGTTTGACATCTTTGTGTTCATTATTTTGTTTCTTATTCCATTGGATGAATTTTTGTTTTGTTTAAATCGGGAAGTGATCCTACATTTTAATCATTGTGATGAGGTTCTTAAGCCACTGAATGAAGTTATTTCACTGGGTGACCCAGATATCAACCATGAAAATGAGAGACAAAATATGAATGTTGATGAGCCAAACCGCTTTGATAAGGTTTTTTTGTTGAGGCAAGTTTGATATAGGCTTCATATTGGTACAGAAGAGGGATTGCATTATTTTCTCTTTGAACGTGAGATAGAGAGAGGATGAGTTTCATTAACAGAAGAAGTACTAACAATGTATGATGGTAATTCCATCCATTTTCCTAAAACACAAAATTATGGGTCAAAGTTTTCATGGAATGCTAAATTAAAAACAAATTCTGTTTGGAGTGTTTATTTCGGTGAAAAGGACTTTAATTCACCTTCACATTGACAGAGTCAAATAGGGTCCATTTTAATATGAGGCTACATGTAGGTGCTATTACACTAACACTACTATTATTTCAACAAACTCCTCCCACTTGCTTATGTCTTAGAAAGGGCTACTAATGAAGGAGTTTACCAAACAGGCCAAGTGAAGTATCGTAGCATGCAACCACTAGGACATCGACTCTCAATCAGTTGATATCCCACATCGACTAGAGATATAACCAATAACAACAACAAAAGTTGATCCCACTTGGAAAATTTATGTGGACCAAAATTAACAAAAAAAAGAATTGGATGATGTAACCAAATTTAGCCATATTTACATGAAGTAGAACATATTTTACCCTTTATTTTTTAAACTTGTTCATTTTGGTAGTTGAAAGGACTATATATATGGACTTTCTCAAGTTCAAACTCATGAAGGTCTTTGAATCCTAATGCAGAAACTACTTAATATGAATCATACTTCAGAATTGAAGTTAATAAACCTACAATGAAAAGCTCAAATATCATAGAAACCATAAATAGAACCACTGACTGAAGTAAAACCCCTTCACTGAAAACCCTTTTTCTTAAACTATAAGTAAACCAAAACACATAATTTTAACCCATAGAATGCTACAGTTAAAGCCCAAGTCTTGATCAAAACCATATATGGTTCTCAATGAGTGCAACACTTATTACTCTTAATTATTGTGCAACATCCAATATATGATTGATTTAAAAAGCAAGTTATTTATGCTTCATTGTGTGGAATATCCCATATCCTATTCATGAATTTAGTTTGCATCTTTCCTTGTTTATATGGTAGTGGGTTTTGAAGGCATGATGTGTATGTGTCCAAGCTACATATAACAGGCTATTGGCATCATTGATCCCTTTTTAAAATCATGTTTGGTCCAATTTATTCTTTTTAAAAAATAAAATATAAAATAAGTTAGATTAAACTTCATACTTAAATTGTCATATAGTCATATTATTTCAAGATCTAATCCAAGGTCAAATCTAATACAAGCTAGAATTAATAAGTGTCACGTGTATTAATCCCCCAAGCAGTCAAGGAATATGACTAGAGAAAGGGAAGTGCAAGGTCCTATATAATAGGTATTGCATAGGCTTAAGACTATGACTGAGAGGGGAATTGGGAGAACCTTAAATTTTTGTTGCATAATAGAAATGAAGGTAGTGATTGCTTTGAGTAACAAGGATGGCTACAGTGGTGGGTATAATCCACACAAGATCACTGGTAAAAAAATACATGTTGTTTAGATAATAAAAAATTCACAACTTCTAGTTCTAGTCAAGCATACTCACCTCAAAGTCACTTGTGTTAGTTACGACAAGTGTACTAGCTTAAAGTAGACATTATATATTATTATCAGTCAAACATAAACTTACTAGCACAGTATTGGAAGATCTTTTTTCCATTTATGTAGCAACAATTTACTTAGATTTTTGTTTTTGTTGTAAACAATGAATTTTAGAAGAGACTAGAGAGGAGTAAATAAGAGAGGATAAGTTGTGTTTTCTAACATGGACAAATGGGAAATAAGTTCTTAACAAAGTTATCCTGCCTTACTAGACAATATAGGTTAGGAATGTAAGCATTGGGAAAAAGGGTGGGGTAACACAGTAAAAGCCCTATTAATAAGGAGATTAGATTGATGGCTGGTAGGCCAGGCGTTAGAAGTAGAGGGAGACTGAAAAGCTATAGATGAAACAATTATTAAGTATTTAGAATCAGAAGTCAATAATTTTTTTATAGACATGGGTTCTAACAACTTAATTAAGTGTTTATCATAAGTTGTTTTATAATCAAAAAGGAAGTGGAGTTAACCCATTTCTCATACAAGTTGTATGTTGTTTTCATAACATACCTTGAAGGGCATACTAAAAAGGCTGAAAATAACTTGTGGACATATCATAATCTATTCTTGTAAGCTCTACCAAATTCTTACTCAAGTGTTTATATCATAAGAAAAGCTCAAATAAGTTGTAAATAAGCTTTTCTAAATTCTTCCATAGATGTACTTCAACTCTAAAATATCCTTTTAATTAGTTTGGTATACCACTGAACACAAATACACTTGACAAGGAAGAACTAATTTATGTTCTCAGAAATGTTGTCTGAGAACTGAGTGGAATAATGAAATAGAGTAAAATAAAATGCCTTGTTTCATAGCTTCTTAATAGTACTAAAATTGAAGGTCTTTGTAAGAGCATTTACTGATGTAATTATACAATCTGGTTGCTAGTTTATGGTGTTTTTTATTATTATTATTTTTAATATGTAGGTTGATGCAATCCTACCCCGCAAGGGCATTGGATAGAAAACTCCAAGTAGATTGGGCCAGAGATGCAAGAGAAGGCCCTAGGGTTCTTATGAGCCTTAGGGTAGATTTTGGGCCCATGGGCTAAGTATGAGCCCACTTATCTTTGTAAATATTAGATTAAGGTTTCATTATTTTTGGGCCTTGTACTTAGGGCTCCATAATGTAGGTAGGGTACCCTAGAAATATAGGATTTTTCAGCCCTTGTATTTTAGGGCACCTAGACTAGTTTTTGTATTAGGGGTAGTTTTGTAATTTCACATGCACTAAGTGGATATTTGATGTGTGTGGTTGGAAATAAATTTAATTGAATTGGTAGAAGCCCAATCCAATTAAATTTTAGAGGGGGAGGTGAGCATTTGCTTACTACACCCCATTGCCACATCATATAGTCACACTTTGTGCATGTCCTTCATGCTTTTCATGCCTCATGACACCTAAACACACTTAGTGGAGAATCTTGGAATTGATCTTGGATTAGTGGGCTGAACCATAACTAAAATTCACTAATCATAGTTAGTGAAATTTTGGCTCCAAAGTTTGGCTCCACAAATTCAATTTCAAATTCAAGTGAAATTTAAATTTCCCTCCAATTTTGTGTGACACTTAGGCTATAAATAGAGGTCATGTGTGTGCATTTTTTTCAACTTTGATGATTTGAATATTAAACTTCAGATTTCAAAGCTCATTTAGAGCACAAAATTTCGTGCTCTTCTCTCCCTCTCCCTTCATTCATCTGCTTCTTCCTTCAAGCTCTTATCCATGGCCTCCTATGGTGGTGAGCTTCTTCTAGACTCATGTTCTCCTTGAAGTGGCGTCTCCTCTCTCTCTCCCTTTCTCCATTCCGCTGCCATTCATCTTCCAAGAAGCAAAGGAATCCATTGATGAAGAAGATCCTAGGCCTACAAGCTCCAATGGAGCTTGCATCATAAGTTGTACTAGAAACTGAGTTTTGATATTTCAGATACATCATTGACTAACACAAATTACTTATCATAACTTCTAGTCTTGGCATTTGTAAAATCATGACCATCATGTATTGGATTCCAGTATGTTACCATAATAACCAATGTTTTACAATTATTGTCTTTTATATATTTTTGAGTTAAAAATATCTAATTTTACGAATGCTTTTTTCTACCTTGCTTTTGTCCTCCTTGTTCCTTGCAACTCTTATTTCCTTAATAATATTATTGTATTTCTATCATTAAAAGGAATATAATATATCTCGGTAGAAGGACGTAAGATTGTAAAATTGTGTGATTTCATGATTTAACCTGCAATCTTGACTACACTGGGTAAGACGATCCAAACCCATCTTTTCTTTTTTATCCCATCATATTTTTGTTGCACGTTTTTGTTTTATTATCTTTAATTATCTTCTTTGATTGCGCCATTTCTATCATGGCGGTTGCTTCTGCTATGGGCTCCACATGAAAAGTGGTTGCCATGCGAAACCCACTCTGCCACTGCCATAGAATGGTGGCCTGTTAAAAACCTGCCACCATAATCCGCCATGGTGATTACATGGCCACTTTTTTAACAACACTAACTCTGGTTATAGTAAGGTTTTCCTATAGAATTAGGTGATAAAGTGGTGATAGGTAAAATGAAAGTGAATTTTGGTGATCTGTAGCACCTGTGATATCCTATTACTTTATTGATACATTATGGTTCTAATAAAAAAAATTACTTCTAGGATGGGTCTTAAGAAATAATATTTCTACAAACTGAATTTAAAGTGGATGTGTAGTGACATGGAATGAATAGATGTGTGGTGCACTATAAAGGATAATCTCAATTGAAGGTGGGATGACATAGATAAATTTAATATAGACGATATGTATAACAAGATGCAATTGAACATGTGGGGAAAGAAATTGAAAATAAAAGGGAGTGGAGATTGGAGAATTATCCAAGTATAAGTTATTAGGGTGATACATTAACAAGAAAATGAGTACTTTGTAGTTAGTGACAATAAAGAGTTAATGCCTATTATTTCATATAATTTCTTAAGGATATTGTTGTTGAACCCTACCATTATGGGTTGGATTGATGTTGCTGAAAGTGACATTCTCTTCACCTGTGTTAACTTGTACGTCCTTACATTTTGTTTCCTAAATTCCAAATAAAAGATATTTTTTACTGAGAAGCCCTTTCAAAATCCAAATTTCAAAGCTCCCTCTAAAGTGAAGTCATTTGCTTGTAATGTAACACTAAATAGCATCAAGGCTCATAATGTCTTGCAGGTTCTAGACTTAACAAGATTTTATTTCTTGAATATTAATGTTAATATATGTTTAAAGTGTTGTTCAAATTCAAAGACACCTTTTTATGTTGACCTATGACATTTCTTATGCGCTTACATTACCATTAACTTGCATAACCCAGGTCAAGGTGTTTGTTTACTCTTGATAGATTTTTTTTCCTACAGCTTTTGGATAACTGGAGTCAACTTAGTGGCCACAATCTTACTTACACTAGGAGTGTTAGGGTGACTCGTGTTAAGATTTTTCTTTGAGATACAAATCCAGTTTTAAACTGCTCCCCCCCCCCCCCATTAATTCATCACAACAAGTTAAACTTCGGGAGCATCTAAAACAAGAGCTTTTATAAAGCTTATTAAAGTTTATAAAAGTAGCTTATGACCTTCCAACAAAATTTAACTCATATTTAATAACCTTCATTTCAAAACTTTTAACAATATGTACATGGCATGGACATGGGGGAGTCAAACAATTTTGCTTAACCCTTGAATTTAAGTTATTTGGATTATCACTCTAAAATCAATCATGTAATTGGCATTTTTGCCTTGGTTTCATTCACACTCCTCCAACAGTCACTACGCTATATGCATTTAAGGCCCTAAAATTCAAGGTAAAGACATAAAACCTTAAGGATGCAACGTCCTCAAAAGACTGGAACACTTGTTTGTGTGTGAACAGGACTTGATTGTACAAATGTCAATAACAACCATGTAAGTGTGTAATAATCTGCAGTTTGATTATTTTAGATGACATCACCTGTATGACGATCTAACATGATGTACGGAGGTGTGCCAGGACACAGTTTCGATGGCTGCTCAGTTAGCAAAGGGAGTGAGCCCACCAAAACACCTAAGTAGATGAGGAAAGTCACAAAGGCCGAAAGGGCACGATGGAGGGCGTACCGTGTTTGAGGGAGGCTACTCGAGAGAATGGTCATTCATAGGGGGAATGAGCAAGTCACAATTAATTAATAAAAGAATGAAGACGGTCTTATGTAAAAACTAACGTTGTCTTTATTCCTTGTAATTACAAGATTTCCACCGAGTGACATTTTAAGACAGTTCCTTATAACCATCTTAGAATGTTCGACATAAAAAACAATTTTAATTTCCCTAATTACAAAATTTCCGTCGACGCATATTCTAAGACGGTTGCGTCGTAGATAAGCACTTTTCTAGTAGTAAAAGGATCTTGATGAACTGAATCAATAAAGTAATAGAATAAAATAGATAAAGATTTCTTTTCATTTTAGTTTTTTTATCAATCATTCAAATATAACATATGTTGCTAAGTAAGAACTACTATGGTGTTGTTGATTTATTAGTAGAGTACATAGTTTGATAGTTTCCTGTTTAAAATCGTGTACGCAAGTATAGTGGAATTTTGAAGCACATGTTGTATGTAACATCTCGGGTGCTGATGAATCCTAAGAGTGATCATCGGTGCAAAAAAGATGAGGGAGAGACAAGGAGTGTAACTTGGTCAACAGTCGGCAAGTGCACCAGATCGCTCAAGTAGTATAAAACGGTAAGTGAATACCGAGTATCGAACTCTTGGGGAACTTGTTATACTTGGTAAAGCTGTGGTTCAGTAAATAGGCGTCTTGTGATAAAAGTTTGGTGTGTGGTATGGACAAGTATGTAAACTAAACTGTTCAAAAGCAAGTAAAGGTGAGTAGCGGTGTGTAAAGACAGATAGACAGCTTGTTGGTCTTCTTATGGGGTGGACTAATGTTACTAAGGATGTTCTCTACCTAACAATGTTCCTGTGTTCTATGTTGTCTCCTAGACTACTAAACCCCGATGTCTCACGCGTGTTTAGCCTAATCTGGATCAAGCATTGCCCTCAGATGTCTCTTGTTGGACTAAACTTAACCATAACCGCATTAAGACATACATACCAAAAACTAAGTTACCGTACCCCGATGTCTCTTGAAAATACGATAAGCTAGCTGTTAGTCGCGTTATACGACTAACTTTTGTATAGAAATTATTTTCCAAAACTTGTATAGTTCCCCAATTTATAGTTATTTTGGAGTAATCTTGTAAACAAATCTTGTTTTATGGTTAAAGCTGTCTCCAAAACATTTCCATTGGATTTAATGATGAAATATGTGCATTTTCAGGTGAAAAAGAGGCTAAGTTTTGAAGTGCAAAAAGTGAAAGTTGGGGCTAAGCGCAGATTCAGTGTGCTTAGCACGAAGGAGAATCTGCTAGAGCATCAGCATCAAGGCCGCGCGCTAAGCGCGAGATCAGTGCGCTAAGCACAAAAGGTGTCTTCATCTAGGCTCGGCACAAGACTGGCGCTAAGCCTAGACCCACTTACTCGCGCTAAGCGCGAGGGTGGCGCTAAGCACAACGGCGCGATTTCAGAGCCTATTTAAAGCCTGTTTTGTGCAGAATTAGGGTAGGGAGACACTTTTTATATTCTTTGCTCAGACTTGGCACACTATTCCAGAGTGCCTATTTCGGGAAAAGAGCCCTAGAAGCAGCAAGAGGAGCAGCTTGTGCATGGAAACTTAGGTTTTGTAATTTGAGAGAGATTAGTGAGTTGGAGAGTGAGTGTGAGCTGCTGAGAAGAGGAGGAGGAATCCCCCTTCTTGTGTAAGGAACTATCATTCTTTGTTTTTAATCTCATTTATTGTTAGGGTTTCTTTGTAATGGCTGGCTAAACACCCTAGTTGGGGATTTTTAATGAACAACTGATGCAAATACTTAATATCTAATTGATTATGTTTTCTGTGTTCAATGCTTCCTTCAATGCTTAATGTTTGTATGCTTTTGGTCTGATCATCCATTTGTGTGCATAGTTGGGTGACTTTAGCATTGGGAAATGTACTGTGGCCTTAGAACTTGATTGAAGCAGGATCGAAACTTAGTCTTACAAGTGGGATCTGCGGATTAAGTTTTGGTTTTAATTATGTTGTTACAATAATGCTGCTTAGTCTAGGCCTAGTCTTACAAGAGGGATCTGCGGATGAAGCTTAGGCTAAGTTAGGCTAAACTTTCGTAAGCTGCTTGAGCTGGGTCTAGTCTTAAGAGAGGGATCTACGGACGAAACTCAATTTAAGTTAGTCTAAACCTAAGAGGGCCGTCTAAATTGGGCCTAGCCCAACAAGAAGGATCTGAGGACAAAGCTTGGATTGATTCGGTCTGACAAGGGATCGAGGTTTAGTAATTTAGGCTATAGCATAGAACACAAGAGAATGATTGATTAGAGAAATATATTTATATGCATCAGCTTGTTTGTTAGAAAGACCTAACATTTCTGCCTATTGCTGTCACTTTTATGTACCTTGCATTTTATAGTTTTTAGCATAAAGGTTTAGTTTAAATTTTGTTTGAAATTATCAATTATTCATGTTCTGTCAACAATACTTCATTTCTAAATTTAACTCAGACTAACATTAGTTCCCTGTGTTCGATACTCGGATTCATCCATTTTAATTTTTAAATACTTGACGATCCGGTGCGCTTTCCGGTAAACCCCTTTGAAATTCTCTTGAAACATAATTGAGCAAGAAGTAACAGCAATGGGGAGTCAACAAAGTATTTATGGCACCGTTGTCGGGGAACTAAGTTGTTAGTAGAGTTTAGTTCAATTTTGCAGCATTGCTTTATTTTTGCTTTCTTTTATTTATTGATTCTTTTGACTAACATAGTAGTTATAGCACATTCATTGTTCTTTTGAACCGTATAACTGCAGTTCTATTTTCTTGTATGCAAAGAAGATCTACTACAGGTGATTTGATCCCCCATTGATTTGGAGATTAACGCCACTTGTAGAAGGCGTAATCAAGAGAGAATTAGAAATTTTTTGCAGGATTTAGAAGCAGCAGCAATTCCAGAGGAAGAACCTCAATCTTCTGAGGCATCTTCTAGTTTTCCTACTGTAGGACATTCTCATTTAGATTCTATCAAAGACCACATCATGGATGAAGAGCCAAGAAGAGTCACCCTGGAAGATTATTCAAGTTCTAATGTGCCACAATTTTTAACCAGCATTGCTCAACTAGAAGTTCAAGCATAAACCATTACATATCCACCATCATTGATTCAGCTAATTGAGAAAAATTTGTTTCATCGTTTACCAAATGAAGACCCATATGCACACTTAGCCACCTACATAGAAATATGCAATACTATTAGGTTGGCTGGAGTGCCTGAAGATGCAATCCGATTGAGCTTATTTTCATTTTCTTTATTGGGAGAAGCTAAGAGGTGGCTTCATTCATTTAAAGACAATAGTATTAAGACATGGGATGAGGTTGTGGAGAAATTTCTCAATAAATATTTTCCTAAGTCTAAGACTGCAGAAGGCAAAGCTGCCATCTCTTCTTTTCACCAATTTCCCGATGAATCTTTGAGTGAGGCCTTGGAAATATTCTGTGGTTTATTGAGAAAGACTCCCAATCATGGATTCTCAGAGCCGATACAACTCAACTTTTCATAGATGGGTTAAGACCGCAGTCCAAATAGCTAATGGACGCTTCTGCAGGTGGGAAAATCAAATTGAAGACCCCTGAAGAAGCCATGGATCTCATTGAAAATATGGCTGCAAGTGACATTGCTATTTTGAGAGATAGAGCCCACATTCCTACTAAAAAGAGTTTATTGGAGCTAACCTCCCAAGATGCATTGTTGGCACAAAATAAGTTGTTGTTTATGCAACTTGAGGCATTGATTGAAACACTAAGTAAGTTGCCAACTCAAATTCATTATGCACATACTTCACATGCTTCTGTTTTGCAGGTTGCAGGATGTACCATCTGTGGGGGAGCTCATGAATCTGGATGCTATATCCCTATTGAAGAACAAACCACTCATGAAGTCAATTACATGGGAAATCAGCCAAGAAACAATTTTAATGCAGGAGGATTTTCTGGATTCCAACATGGCCAGCAATACAATCAATAGCAGGGACAATGGAGGAACCACCCTAGAAATCAATTTAATAGAGATCAAGGTGGACCATCCACTAGGCCACGACAACAAGGGCCTAGTCTCTATGATCGCACAGTGAAGCTGGAAGAGACTCTAGCTCAGTTCATACAGGTTTCTATGTCCAACCAGAAGAGCACAGATTCTGCCATAAAGAATCTGGAGGTCCAAGTGGGACAGCTCGCAAAGCAATTGGCGGATAGATCATTGTTCGGTCGCGACAAGTGCACCAGATCGCGCAAGTAGTATAAAATGGTAATAACAGAGTATCGAACTCTCGAGAAACTTGTGTTACTTAGTAAAACTACTTCAGTGAATAGGTGTCTAGTATGAAAAGAGATGTGTGGATTATGCACAGGTATGTAAACTAACTATTAAAAGGAAAATCACGTGAGTAATGATGCGTAAAGACAAGTAGACAACACTTTGGTCTTCTTAATAGATGTCTGATGTTAAAAGGATATTATCTGCTTAGCAATGCTCATGTGTTCTATGGTGTCTCCAGAAATGCTAAACCCCGATTCCTCATGATAGTCTAGCCTAATCCTAATCCAACATCGTCCTCAGATTCCTCTAATTGGACTAAACTCGACCAGAACCGCATTAAGACAAACATACAAACAACTAGGTTACCGTACCTTGATTCCTCGTGATAATACGATAAACTAGCCATGTCCTATCAAGTTCTAAGAATCAGACCAATTTCCACTGTTGAATGATCCTAACAACACATGCATCTACATGATCAAGGCAAAGGCATGCTAGAATGAAGTTCTGATAGCATAGTGAACACACAAAACATCATTAAATAGATATACAGGTATTTACATCAAGTACCTACAAGGAAAAACCAACATAGGATTTAGCTCTCCATAACTGGGAAGCTTCCTTTACACCAAAGAGAAGAGAAAAATGAAGGATTGAAGAAATACAGGCAGTGAGGATGTCTCCTCCACCTTTAGAACCTCACAATCGCTCATAGACTCATCTCATGCTCTCAGGATGACTTCCTCTTCAAGCTCAGTTCTCTGCAGGTCTTTACACAGCAAAATCTCAAAACTCTTTGGAACTTGGACCTTTCTGTTAGACAAGTGGCCTCATATATCTTAAGACGGGGGGGGGGGGGGGGTTGAATTAAGATATTCCAAATTACTTCCCCAATTAAAAATCTATTTCACTTTTTATTCAAGTTATGAATTCCCTTAATGACAATCTTCTTAAATATTGATTCAAATAAAACAATTTGAATATGAATATAAAGCAATAATAAATAAAGGAGATTAAGGGAAAAGAAAGTGCAAACTCAGATTTATACTGGTTCGGCCACACCCTTGTGCCTACGTCCAGTCCCCAAGCAACCCGCTTGAGAGTTCCACTATCTTGTAAATTCCTTTTACAAGTTCTAAACACACAAGGACAATCCTTCCTTTGTGTTTAGAATTCCTTTACAACAAGAGACTCACGGTCTCTTACTCCCTTAGAGAATGAGGAGAAGAAGAAGAATAAATCTCTCTAGAAAGAGATGGATTTTACAGATTGAGCACTCAAATAATTCCTTAATGAATTGCAATTGAATTGGCCAAGGAATTCTTAAGAGGATAAAATGATTTTGCTCTTTGAGAGGATGAACACTTGTTGTTCTAAAAAACTCTGAGCAAATTCGTGTTTAAGTCACATATATATAGACCATTGGTGGTCATGAATAAAGCCTTTGAAAAGTTGTGACTCTTAGAATTATTTTTCTGAAAATCCTGTCTGGTAATCGATTACAGTAATTGTGTAATCGATTACAGCTTTTAAAATTTGAATTAAAACGTTTATTAACTGCTGGTAATCGATTACCAAAATTGTGTAATCGATTACATAGTCTAAAATTTTGAATTCAAATTTTAGTAGCTGTTATAAAATATATTTGGCCACTGGTAATCGATTACATCCTCTGGTAATCGATTACCAGAGAGTAAAACCTTTGAAAAACACTTTTTAATTTAAATTACTTGGCCAAACCTTTTGCTAATTCAATTAGGAATTCCCTTCCTTATTTACTAGTGATCATCTTGATGTTGTGACTTGTAATTTTGAAGTATTGTCTTGAATTTAATCTTGAAAAGCCCATTTGCATCAATTTTATCATATTATCATGATCATCATCAAAACACCAAAGACAATTGCATCTACAATCTCCCCCTTTTTGATGATGACAATACAATACCTGAAATCAAGATTCAAGCAAGCAACAAACAATTGTATATAGATAAAATGTGCGTTTACTCTCCCTATATTTCGGAATTTATGACCACTTGATTTCTAAGTTTGTAAAGCTTTTTCTTAAGCTTTTTCTACAACCTTTTCTCCCCCTTTGGCAACATCAAAAAGCCAAAGAAGTCGGGAATCAACACAGATATAACAATGGAGTAGAAAGATATAAATATCAGAGTATAAAGCATAACCATCCAAACTCACAAACAAGAAATAATCAAACCAGAAACCAAATAACTCAAAATGTCAACAGCCACATAATGTCAAAGCAGAAAAAGGCTGAAATCTAAAGACCACAAGATAAATAAGCAAAGTACTTAACATAATAATTTAAACTCTAAGAGACTAAATAGCCAAAATACACGGCTTATAAAAGACACATAATCAGAAACTAAAATCTAAGAAGACGGGGGTGGTGGTGGAAGATCGAAACTCTGACGAATGTATCCGATATCCTCTTCAAGCTGTGTGAGGCGAATGTCCATACCGGCAAAGCGTGTATCTAACGAGTCGAAGCGGTCACCAACATAAGAACGAAGACCCCGTAATTCAGAGAGGACTTCATTCATGAGTGCGGAATCTTCGCGTTGAGGAGGAGGTGAAGGAGTACGTTCATCTTGAGGAGGGAGTGCATCCTTCTTCAGCCATTGACCATTCCGATCTTTACGGTACCCAAAGGAGGTCACTGCACCAGCACCAATTGCAAAGGAACGCTTGACTTGAACTAAGGGTTCATCATCAAGCGGAATTTGAAAATGACGCAAAAACAGAGTAATCAAATGTGGATAAGGAAGAGGTGCATTGGCCCGTAATGCCTTATGCATTTGGTACCGAACCAAATGGGCCCAGTCGATCTGACGACCGGTAAGAAAAGCCCACATAAGAATCAAATCCTCCTCAGAGGCTTGTGCTAAATTTGAAGACCGAGGAAGCAAAATCCTAACAATGATATAGTGCATGATGCGATTATCAAATGTTAATGACCCGGCCAGCAATCTACCGATCATTTCAGCTTAATCATTGCAGACCATGCGACGAGCATCATGACTCGAATAATCGAATTTCCAATCATCAACAATGGTGCCCTCAAAAGGTGCACCTTGACTGGGTAAATGAGTCAAAGAAAAGAATAGTGACTGATCAATGACCATAGAAATACCATGCACCTCAGAAATAATAATGCCATCCTGAATTTTTAAATTGCAGTAGAAGACCTTTACAAGTTCAGGATAATATGGAAATTTTAATGACATGAAATCAACAAGACCAGAATTTCGAAACACTTGATAGCAATCAAACGTTTCATCATTAAAGAATTCTATGTCTAGGTACTTAGGGTCTAAGATTATTCTAGAAGAAAACTGAGAAAGGTACCGTAGACATTGATCATCGGATGAAAACAATGTTGATGATCTTGGAGATGACAAAGAAGGATGAATAGGTGTTGTGGGTGCTCCGGATGGGCCGTGGCGGTGATGGGCAGCAGCAACAGCGGTGGAGGATGATCCCTTTCTCTTCTTCGATGGCTCTGCCATTTGATGATGTTTTTGTGGATTTTGATCGGTGGAAGTGAAAGAGGAGTGAAAAAGAGGAAGATTGGGCTTTACGGGACGTGATTTGGTGAAGAAATGAGTGAGATTCGAAGATTTGAAGTTTTAGGTATGGAGGAAAACGTGGAGGAGGCTTTGGCTGCGCAGCAGCTCTGATTTCGTGGGTATTTATAGAAGATGACGTATTGTAATCGATTACAGGTATTGGTAATCGATTACAGGACCAATAAGCCTACTGGCAATCGATTACAGGATGTTGTAATCGATTACAGGCTGCCTGTTCATGTGTAATCGATTACACTGGATGGTAATCGATTACCAGAGCCTATCCTAGGCTAGTTTCTTAAGAGCATCCTATATGATTAACTTTCACTACTAATACACTAAATTCAATCATTCAATTATTATATACATAAGAAGTCATAAATTCTATCATAAAAACAAGAATTCAAACAAGATCAAACAAACAAAATAATCTACAAACAATAAATAAGAGTAAATCAGTCAATCAATCAACCAACCAATCCCTATTTTTCTAAATCTCTTACATCTAAGAGACCTAATTCTCTTCTAATAGAGAAGAAAACTTCCTTGGGGAGAGGTTTTGTGAAAATATCAGCAAGTTGATTCTTAGTATCAACAAACTCTAATACACAATCTCCCTTTAGGACATGATCTCTAAGAAAGTGGTGTCTAATCTCTATATGTTTAGTTCTAGAGTGTTGAACTGGGTTTTTGGATAGATTTATGGCACTAGTATTATCACACTTAATAGGTATGCGATCAAGAATGATGCCATAGTCAGATAATTGTTGCTTCATCCATAAAATCTGTGCACAACAACTACCGGCAGAGATATACTCCGCTTCAGCAGTAGATAAAGCAACACTATTTTGTTTCTTACTATGCCATGAGACAAGAGCCGATCCAATGAATTGACAAGTTCCACTTGTACTTTTTCTATCAGTTTTAGATCCGGCAAAATCAGAATCAGAATATCCTATTAAGTTATATGTTGAATTCTTAGGATACCATAATCCTAAATTGATTGTTCCTAATAGATATCTCATGACTCTCTTTACTGCACTTAAATGTGATTGTTTGGGGTTGGATTGAAACCTAGCACACATACATACACTAAACATAATATCAAGTCTACTAGCAGATAAATAAAGAAGAGATCCGATCATACCTCGATATTGTTTTATGTCTATAGACTGACCAGATTCATCTTTATCTAAGTAACAACTAGTGCTCATCGGTGTAGACATGTGTTTTGCACTATCCATCCCAAATCTTTTGATCAATTCCTTGCAGTACATGGATTGATTGATGAATATACCTTCTTGAGTTTGCTTGATTTGTAATCCCAGAAAGTACTTTAGTTCTCCCGTCATTGACATTTCAAATTCACTTTGCATATCAAGGGAAAACTCCTTGCACAATGAATCATTAGTGGATCCAAAAATTATATCATCAACATATATTTGAACCAACAAAATATCATTATGCTTTCTCTTTATGAACAATGTGGTATCCACTTTACCTCTAGAGAATTCTTTTTATAGAAGAAAATTGCTTAAGCGTTCATACCACGCCCTAGGGGCTTGTTTCAAACCATAAAGAGCCTTTTGTAATTTATAAACATGGTTTGGTTTATCAGGAATTTCAAAACCAGGGGGTTGTTCAACATATACCTCTTCTTGAATTAAGCCATTTAGAAAAGCACTCTTAACATCCATTTGATAAAGTTTAAAATCCATTATGGATGCATATGCCAAAAGCATTCTAATGGCTTCTAATCTTGCAACATGAGCATATGTTTCTTCATAGTTTATTCCTTCTTCTTGATTATACCCTTTTGCTACTAACCTGGCTTTATTTCTAATAATTATACCATGTTCATCTAATTTATTTCTAAAAACCCATTTTGTCCCTATAACAGGATAATTTTCAGGTTTTTCTACTAATTTCTACACATTGTTTCTTTCAAATTGGTTCAGTTCTTCTTGCATGGCAATGATCCAGTTTTCATCTACTATAGCTTCTTTTATATTTTTAGGTTCAATCATTGATACAAAAGCCATATTATTGCATAAATCTTTAAGAGAATGTCTAGTTGTTACCCCTTTTGAGATATCACCAATAATGTTGTCGAGGGGATGATCTCTTGAAGCTTTCCATTCTCTTGGAAGTTCATCATTGGATTTGATTTCTTCTGGAGGATCTTCATTGTTTCCTTTATCATTTCCTTTGGAATCTTGTTCATGAATATTCATATGTTCTAAAGAATCTGCAATATCATCTAGCATATTCTTTCTTGACAAGATAGCATTAGATTCATCAAAGGTAACATGAATGGATTCCTCGATATTCATAGTTCTTTTATTATATATCCTATATGCTTTGCTTTGTAATGAATATCCAAGAAAAATACCTTCATCAGATTTTGCATCGAATTTTCCTAGATTATCTTTATCATTATTAAGCACAAAGCATTTGCAACCAAAAACATGTAGATGAGAAATATTAGGTTTTCTACCATTAAATAACTCATATGGGGTTTTCTGTAAAATAGGTCTTATTAAGGCCTTATTCATGATGTAACATGCAGTATTGACCGCTTCATCCCAAAAATACTTTGGAAGAGAAGTATCATTTAATAAAGTTCTAGCAATTTCTTCCAATGACCTATTTTTCCTCTCAACAACTCCATTTTGTTGAGGGGTTCTAGGTGCAGAAAAATTATGTTCAATACCATGTTCATCACAGAATAATTCAAAATCTTTGTTTTCAAATTCACCACCATGATCACTTCTACTGGATGCAATCTTAAGATTTTTCTTGTTTTGTATGACTTTAGCTAGTTTTCTAAATGCTTGGAATGAATCACTTTTATGTGTAATAAATAATGTCCAAGTATATCTAGAGAAATCATCAACTATAACTAGAGCATAGTAATTTCCTCCAAAACTCATGGTTCTAGATGGACCAAATAAATCCATATGCAATAACTGTAAGGGTTGAGTGGTTGGAATAATATTTTTTGGTTTGAATGAGACTCTTGTTTGTTTGCCCTTTTGACATGCATCACATAGTTTATCTTTTTCAAATTTCAATTTAGGCAAACCAATTACTAAATCTTTTGAAATTAATTTATTTAAGTGATCCATGTTTGTGTGAGCAATTCTTTTATGCCATAACCATGGATCATCATCTTTACTAAGAAAGCAATGATTGTTTTCTTGTTTTATGCTTAAGTCTATCATGTAAACATTATTGACTCTATGTCCTACATGCTTTATATTAATGTCATGCTTATGTTCTATAAGACATTTCTGAGAATGAAATGATACTAGATAGCCTTTGTCGCATAGTTGACTAACGCTAAGCAGGCTATGCTTAAGTCCTTCAACAAGTAGAACATTTTCAATGGAGTTTGAAGAATTTGTACCTATTTTACCCACTCCAAGGATTCTACCTTTGTTGTTGTCACCATATGTTACATGCCCGCTTTTCTTTGGAGAGATATGTGTAAAATTTGATGCATCTCCAGTCATATGTTTTGAGCATCCGCTATCTATGTACCACTTCTTTCTCAAAGATACCTCTTCATCACTTTCGTAACTTTTAGCCATAAGGCAGAGATTTATCTCTTCATTTTCAGAATCTTCAGAAGATTCCATTTCATTTTCATCCCATGTGATGTATGCTTTCTTCAGTTTCTTTTCACCATGATTTTTCTTTTCAGATGGGACAATCAACCCTCAGATGTCCAGGTTGATTGCATTCAAAACATTTTAGAGTAGAGGATGAATTTTCTGTCCTTCTCTTTGATTTAAAATTGGGTCGCTTCTGATTTCCTCTTACTTTAAGAAACTTGTTGAATCTTCTTACAAAAAGACTTAGATCATCATCATCTTCTGGATCATTATCCTGATCACTTTCTTCTTGAATTGAGGATGATGCTTTAAGAGCAATTCCTTTCTTTTTCTTGTCATTTTCTTCATGTTGATGTAATCTCAATAGTTCCATCTCGTGTTCCTGCAACTTTCCAAACAAAGTGGCAAGGGACATATTAGACAAATCTCTTGACTCAGTAATGGCCGTTACTTTGGGTTGCCATTCTCTACTTAAACATCTTAACACCTTGTTTATGAGATCCTCATTTTGAAATTCTTTGCCTAAGGCTGCTAGATGATTTACTATATGTGTAAATCTCTTTTGCATGCTTTGAATATTTTCATTTGCATTCATTCTAAATAATTCATACTCATGAGTTAGTGCATTTATCCTAGATCTTTTAACATCTGTAGTTCCTTCATGTGTTAATCGAAGAGTGTCCCACATTTCCTTAGCACTCTTACAATTTGAAACCCTGAAATATTCATCCATTCCCAGGGCAGATGTTATTATGTTTTTGGCTTTTAAGTTGTATTGTACTCGTTTTCTATCCTCTTCAGACCATCTATCTCTAGGTTTTTCTATAGTTATGCTTTCACTTGATGAACTACCATCTATTGAAACTCTTTCTACTGTGGTGGGTATATAAGGCCCTATTTCTATGACTTCCCAGATATTTAGATCTATTGCCTCAATAAAAATTTGCATTCGGGTTTTCCAGTAGTGGTAACCCTCTCCATTAAAGATTGGAGGTCTATTGATAGAATTCTCTTCTGGAAATAAGGAATTTGCTGAGGCCATCTTTTTCTTGAAGCTTCTAAACTTTATACAAGAATGAAGCTCTGATACCACTTGTTAGACAAGCGGCCTCAGATATCTTAAGAAGGGGGGGGGGTTGAATTAAGATATTCCAAACTACTTCCCCAATTAAAAATGTATTTCACTTTTTATTCAAGTTATGAATTCCCTTAATGACAATCTTCTTAAATATTGATTCAAATAAAACAATTTGAATATGAATATAAAGCAATAATAAATAAAGGAGATTAAGGGAAAAGAAAGTGCAAACTCAAATTTATACAGGTTCGGCCACACCCTTGTGCCTACGTCCAGTCCCCAAGCAACCCGCTTGAGACATTCTCTCTCTAGAAATCTCTAAACATGCAGAAGCTTCAAGAAAAGGCCAAACTCCTCTTCCAAAATCTGATTTCAGGCTTAAATAGGTGGCTTTGTTCGTGCCTGCGCGCTTAGCACAACTCTGAACCGCTTAGCACGCATTTGTGAATTTTGGCTTAGCGCACGCCTTCTCGCTCAGCGGATGGACTCAAGCGGTGCGCTTAGCGGGATGAACCCTTATTCAGCGAACATGCACAACTCATCCTTCTTCCAGGCTCTTCCTTGCGCTTAGCCGAGGAGTGTTGCACTCAGCGGATGAGTCATTAAGCCAGCAGATTGGCTTAGCGAGAAGATGAAAAGCAGTACTTTACAAACTTGCCTAATTAACCTAAAATTGAGAGAAATTGATATTAAAACACACAAAATGGAATTACTAAGTATTTATTACCTATCTTTAACAAAAAGTAATTACAACACTACAAAATAACTATAAATTGGAGGAGTTTTGATACAATTTTCACAAGTTTTATACACAAAATTTAGTCGTATTCATCGACTAACAACTCCCCAAATTAACAGTTTTGCTTGTCCTCAAGCAAATAAAGAACAACTCACTGGTCCCCAAGTGACAATAACATGCAGTGATTATGTACAAAGGTGTATGCAACAAAAGTTACTGATTGCATGATAGAAGAATGAAGCAAAATGCCCTCATCACTTGTCTTTCTCAAAGCATGCAGTTATTCAAAGAGAAGAATAAAATGTAACCCATACAATTAAATGAACTTAGGCATAAGACAAATATCAAGGAAAGAAGCTTAAACCATAGTCTCATGGCTTTTGTTTCACTCAAGCATAGGTGTTTAAGCTATTCAATAATACCAACTAGCAAGAGGTCCAGTCTTTGAACTTCATCTCATGTCATCAAGTCAGGAATGCATAAATAGAATCAAAAGGACTTTCACAGGCTTGTAATGAGGCTTGGCTACAAAAAATCATTGGTTTTTCTAGGATTAAATGGCTTAGATTCTAAGAGAGCACAAATCCTAGACTTATCCAAGTAATCTTTTCAATACAATTAGCTTACTTACTAGCCTTTCACTTTAATTTGCTTTTGACCTTATTACAACAGCACACATTTTCTTTGATTTATTTTCTTCTTCTCCTATTTTTTTAACACACAACTTATTTATTGTGTGTGCTGATGTTTTACCTTTTTCTTTACATCCCAATCAACTCCACTCCCCCAAATTTGGGGTAAATTTTCGTTGAACCATATGCTCTCCTAGAATCTAAGCAAGGTATATGGAGATATTCATTCAAGTTTAGGGTTGAATTTTTGAAAAAAAAAAGTAATTTAGCTCACAAAGGGTGCAAAGGATAAAATTATCATTCAAGGTAAGCTTTTTGGTCAATTGGCTTGTATATATACAATGATGGCCTTCATCATGTTCTTATTCATACATTTCGTTCTAGATTTCAGAGATTGATGCAAAGACCATCACTCAAAGCTAGTCGTTCACTCACATTTTAAGATCACACTCTCACCGGTTATGGTTCAAGCTTTTCTTTCTCAATCAACCTGTCTATTGACTAACAATTCTAATTGCAGATTCACATTCTTGTTCTTTCTTTGTCTAACATACATACTTGCTCAAACTCATGAAAAGAAACATAAACTCCATCACAATCATGCATTCAAAACAAAATCAATTCATACACCAATTTTCACAAAAAGATAAATGTGTTTCACTGCAATATCATCAAAATTAAGTCAAACTGTTCCATATGCTTCAAAACTAGGATGCCACTTAACCATAAATAAAAACAGCAGTGCATATAAATATTAACCAAAATCACTAAAAACCAATGTACTGAAACTATAGTCATAATAATAATAATCCAAAAAAAAACATCATCAAGAATTTAGAATTCATGTGATTGGTCCTGGGTGTCCTGTGTTTGAACATCCTCCTCATCTGTCAGATGAAGTACTGGAGTAGCTGAAGGAGAAGTGTTTAGAGTCAGGACTGGTGTGGTCGGGTCCTCTGGTATCTTGAGTATAGGAGTGGAGGGTTCTGCTGCATGCTGAGGCGAGGATAGGTCCACCACTGGTGCAAGAGGCTCTGAAGTGTCCTCAAGAGATCTCTCAAGAGTAGCAGCAGCTTCCTGTCTAGCCTGTGTCTCACCTGCCTCCTCCTCTAAAATGAATGGCTCTGGAATGGTGGCCTCGGATGACTCATCCTCTACATGCTGTGGTACCTGGGCTGTGGGACCTTCATCTTCCCTATGAAGAGAAGGTTGGGCCCCAGGCCAGGCTACCCTCTCCAGAAACTGCTCAACGAAAGGAATGGATCCTAGAGGCGCCACCACCTGTAAACTCTGAAGTAAAATAATTTGTCCCTGATGAATGCTTCGAAGCATGGCTTCAAAGCATTGAGAATCACTCTAAGCTGGGACTGAAGGAGCTGCTGAAGTGGATGCTGGAGTAGGAGCTACAGATGTGGAAGGAAGCTTAGCTGGCCTCGCCCTCACCCTTCTAGCCCCTCGGATAGAAACTGTCAGATCATCAAGACTCCAACAGTTTTTCCTGATGTAGGCCAAGTTAATGACTGGGCTAAGGCGCTCAAAAGTAAGGCTGTCAGAGACAACCCCTCTAGCTCTACATAGGGCGGTGATCAGAGTAGGAAACCCAAGTCGAGAAGAGTTATACTGGGCTATAAAAGTCATCTGGCCAAAAATGAGAGCTCCTACGTTCATGTCCATGCGAGAGACTAGGCCAAAGATCAGCCTAGCTCTGTCCACTGTCAAATCAGAGGTATGTGATGTGGGGACCAGGTTAGAGTATGAGAGAACATCCACACCTGGGCTAAAGTAGTCAAATCTTTCCTGAGAATCCTCCTAGGATGGCCCTTAGCATTCAAGATGAACCCTCAGCCTGGTATGCATAAGGCAACCTCAATCTCTCTGTAATCTGTGGGTAGCCTGCAGTATCTGGAGTATGTGGGCAACGTATTTTGTGTGACATTTAGACTATAAATAGAGGTCATGTGTGGATTTTTTTCAACTTTGATCATTTGAAAATTAAAATTCAGATTTCAGAGCTCTCTTAGAGCACCAAAATTTTGCGCTCTTCTCTCCGTCTCCCTTCATTCATCTCATTCTTCCTCCAAACTCTTATCCATGGCTTCCAATGGTGGTGAGCTTCTTCTTGACCCATCTTTTCCTTGAAGTGGCATCTCCTCTCTCTCTTCCTTCTCCATTCCACTGCCATTCATCTTCCAAGAAGCAAAGGAATCCATTGATGAAGAAGATCCTAGGCCTACAAGCTCCAATGGAGCTTACATCATGTGGTATCAAGAGCATCTTCATCTTGGTGATGTTCTTTTGCTTCCTCTATCTTTTTGTTCGGTGAATTCTCTTTAATTCCTTGTTCTTCATCTTATTCTCCATGTATATCCTCCATTGTCTTGTGTTTTGGTGCTGTTTAGAGTAGATTCAAAAATAATAAACCGATTAAATCTTAGATCTACACTTGTTCTTGCATTTCTATGGTTCAAATTTTGTAGATCTACTCTCGAATCATGTTTTTGTGTTGATTTTAGGTTTTATCATTTTTCATTCATAATATTCTTGTGCTGAACCTTTAGATCTAAATTTTCTTCCAAAATATTGATTAGAAAAAAAAAACACAAAAATATAAGTGTAAATCACTTAATTCATGTTGTCTTAGAGTCATGTTTAGTCATAGTAATTGTCACATTATGTTCTAAGTTTGTGTTGATTTTTTATTTTGTTTATTGAACTCTAGAAACATTTGTTCATGTATTCTTGTCATTGTTAGCCTATCTTTTGAATTTTGAGTCTAATTCATGCATGTTATTTAGTTCATAACATGTTCTAAATCAATTCCTAGAAGTAGTCTTGTTGTTGAACTCTTTTTTTTTTGTTTTCTAAGTTTCCTACATGATGCCTATGATGAAGTTGAGTTGTAGTGCTGAGTTGTGGCTGGATTTGTGAATCAAAATAAGTCTTAAGCTCTCTTGAATTGTGTTATTCAATATAATTGAGCACAAGCAAACACAAATTGTAACTATCCAAGCCTTAAACAACATAAACACTACTCTTGATTTCAAGGTTGAAATCGCTGGGAATTGGTCACTACATTTTTTTGAGCTAACATTTTTACTGCATTTTCTAGACATATGGACCAAAATTATGAAAAAGCAACCAAGCGATTTGGATTAAAGGAAAAATAATAAAAATCACACAAGTTGGCTGAAAAATCAGTGTCTAGGAAATATAAAAAAAATGAGTGAAAGGGAAGTGTGTTTGTTGTTTTGGCTCAAAATTTGTTCTATATTTGGTGCCTATTTTATACCAATCCTAGTTCTTAAATTTCAATTGAAAATTATTGTGAAAAAAGTGCCAAAACTAGACGTTTCTTGAGTTTTTTTTTTTAGTTTTTCTACTCTACTCTAGAGCCATTCTAGGTTTCTCTTTGAGTCCTAGCTTGCTTTTGTGTGCTTTTCATTGCTTTAATTGTTGAATAATCCTTGAAAATTTGTCTTGTTAAAACTCTATTGGTTTAGCTTTCATTTCATTATTTTTTTGGTCTTTGGTTATTGCTTGTCTCTTTGTTTCCTTGTTGGTGAGTTGCCATATAGGGAATTGGAAAGGAGGATTGGTGCCATCCCTTGAAGAATTTGAGTCAAGAAGCAAGGGGAAAACCACCTTAAGAGCTATTGGACTAAGAAGCACTCCAATTTGAGTGAATCGCTAAAGAGAGAACAACCACCAAAATTGAGGGCCTTGTTGTAATTTTGTAATTGACAATTTACTTACTCTCATTGCTTTCAAATTTTGTAACAAAAAGGCCTTTCATTGGAAGTAAGTTGGGAGCCTCCAATAGGTCACCCTACTTCCATTTGTGTGTAATAACTTTAGGCAATTTCCCCTTAGGATTGTGAGTGTTTTGTTGGGAACCTTAAATGTGGTCATCCAATCACTCTTAGGATTCGCCTAGTTTACATTTCTTGCTTACTTTCATAGCTTATTTCCTTTACCTTCCATTGTCAAACCACCTAGATAGCTTGCCTTTTACCAATTAGTTTTTACCTTATCTTTCACACCTCTTTTAGTGTTTATCTTGGCTAGTTTCAACCATAGTTTCTTTTACCTTTTGTTTTCATACCCCCAACAAGAAAGAACCATAACTTAGGAACCAACATGAGTCTTCATTCTTCATCTAGTGTTAATGGTGAGGGTTCTACTCCTAAAGACCCCTTGTATAAGATATTAGATGATTTGAGATCCCTTAAGTTGTGGAAAGAAAAACAAGGGAGAAATGAAAAAGGTAAAAAAAGAGTGGAAGAAATAAGTCAAGATGAAAGAGAGAAAATAAGAGAGGAAGAAAGAAGAAAAATAATGAAAGAAATGAAAAGAGAAAAACATGCCTCCTATAGTAGTCATGACTCTTGCAAGAGTTTAAGTGAAGAACTTAGCGACTATTATTGAGGGCGCCATAGTTCACATACTAAACATCACTCCCAAAGAAGAGAAAAGGATAGAAGGCCTCAAGAGGTTAACATTAGCCTCCCATATTTCCATGGAAAAGATAATTTTGAGGCCTACTTAGATTGGGAAATGAAGGTTGAACAAATCTTTGTTTGCCATCATATTAGCGAAGAGAGAAAAGTTCCATTGGCTACCCTTAGCTTTCTAGGGTATGCCCTCTATTGGAGGACTTCCCTTGTTAGGGAACAAAGGATTCATGGGGATCCTCCAGTAGAGTATTGGAATGATCTTAAGAGTGCCCTTAGGAAGAGGCACATTCCCTCCTACTATAAAAGGGAGCTTATGGACAAGCTCCAAAGGCTTAGACAAAGGAGTATGAGTGTTGAAGAATATAGACAACAAATGGAACTACTCCTTTTAAGAGCTGGACTTAGGGAGGAGGAAAGAACAAGCATAGCTAGGTTCCTTTGTGGGCCTAATATGGAAGTGAGGGACAAGGTTGAACTCCTTCCATATAGGGACCTAGATGAGCTAGTCCAACTATGCATAAGAGTGGAGCAACAACTTAAAAGAAAGCCTTCTTCAAAATCTTATGGCTCTCACTCTTATCCAAGGAAGGACCAAGCCCGTGGAATTTTGGGGGCTGCACCTTCAAAACCCAAGGAAGATAAGGGTAAGACCATAGAGAAATCCACCCCTAATACTAGTTCCAAAGAAAGGACTAGCAACATTAAATGCTTCAAATGTCTTGGGAGAGGTCACATTGCCTCTCAATGCCCCACAAAGAAAACCATGATCATGAGGGGTCAAGACATTTATGGTAGTCAAGAGGAGACTACTTCTTGCCCTTCCTCTAGTGGAAGTGAAGATAAAGTAAGGGGTGAAGAGTCTAGTGAGGAAGTCTACCCCCATGAAGAAGGTGGCCTATTAATGGTTAGAAGGCTCCTTGGAGGTCAATCTTGTGATCTATCTCAATCCCAAAGAGAGAACATCTTTCATACAAGATGCAAAATTTTAGATAAAACTTGTTCTCTCACTGTGGATAGTGGATCTTGTTGCAATTGTTGTAGCATAAGATTAGTTTCCAAGTTGAACCTCACTATCATTCCCCACCCAAGACCTTATAAACTTCAATGGCTCAATGAGCAATGGGAAATGATGGCTAACCAACAAGTGAAGGTACCTTTCTCCAATGGGACATATAAGGATGAAGTTAATTGTGATATAGTTCCCATGGAGGCAGGACATATTCTTTTAGGAAGGCCATGGCAATTTGATAGGAAGATCATTTACAGTGGCCTAACTAATGAAATTACCCTCACCCATCTTGGCACTAAATTTGTGTTGCATCCTCAAACACCTTCACAGGTGGCCAAAGATCAACTAACTATGAAAGATAAGAGGGATGAGGAAGAAAAACTAGAAAAACAAAAGAAAAAGAAGGATAGTAAGGCCTTGTCTTCAAAGGCTAAGGGGAAGGAAAAGGAGGAAAAGGATTCCTCGAAGAAGATTGTTAAGAAGGAAAGTCATTTTGCAACAAAAGGTGATATTAAAAGGGCACTCCTTCTTAAACAATCTTTCTACCTTATTCTATCAAGGGAAACATCCCTTAGCACCGCCATACCTCTTGAGCTTGAAGTTATTCCTCAAGTAAAGGAGTTGTTGGATGAGGGTTTGGTTCGCAAGAGCTTAAATCCTTGTGCTTTGTTGGTGCCTAAAATAGGTATTATTAGGCACCAAATCCCTATGATAGGTGGTATGATGAATTTGTTGAGTGGTGCAACACTCTTTTGTAAAATCACTTATGCACCCAACATCTTCATGATTTGTGTACATAGGGACTCATTAGGTAGGTTTGTTCTTATTTTTTGTTTCAATGCAAACCAAGGTGCTCATTTGGGACACCTTAGGTTTGTCATAATTTTTTGTAGGAATAATCAACATGAAAATAAAGAAAAAGGTATGTTTTATTCCATTACTTTCCTTAACTTTTTAAATAGTGATCAAGGCCTTCCCATGGACCCTAAGAGAATAAAGGTCATTCCTGAGTGGCCTACTCCACCAAGTATAAGGGAAATTTGGGGCTTCAATATCTTAACAAACTTTTACAAAAGGTTTTTCCCATATTTTTCTATACTTGTAGCACCACTCATTGAGTTGGTGAGGAACTATATTCTCTCATGGGAAGATGGTCAAGAAAGGGGTTTTCAGTCCCAATCGTACTCTAACATACCTAACATCACTAATACATATGTTTTTATTCCTTTTACAGGTGTTGAGGAAAGAATCCATGAGTTTCAAGAACCTTTGGATTGGAGGTCAAATCCTTTTCAAGGGGGAGGGAATGATGCAATCCTACCCCCCAATGGCATTGGATAGAAGACTCCAAAAAGATTGGGCCAAAGATGCAAGAGAAGGCCTTAGGGTTCTCATGAGCCTTAGGGTAGATTTCAGGCCCATGGGCTAAGTATGAGCCCACTTATCTTTGTACATATTAGATTAAAGTTTCATTAATTTTGGGCCTTGTATTTAGGGCTCCATAATGTAGGTAGGATACCCTAGAAATATAGGATTTTTCAGCCCTTGTATTCTAGGGCACCTAGACTAGTTTTTGTATTAGGGGTAGTTTTGTAATTTCACATGCACTAAGTGAATATTTGATGTGTGCATTGGGAAATAAATTTAATTGAATTGGTAGAATCCCAATCCAATTAAATTTTAGAGGGGGAGGTGAGCATTTGCTTATTACACCTCATTGCCACATCATATAGTCACACATTGTGCATGTCCTTCATGCTTTACATGCCTCATGACACCTAAGCACACTTAGTGGAAAATCTTGGAATTGATCTTGGATTAGTGAAATTTTGTCTCCACAAATTCAATTTCAAATTCAAGTGAAATTTGAATTGAAATTCAAATTTCCCTCCAATTTTGTGTGACACTTAGGCTATAAAATAGAGGTCATGTGTGCATTTTTTTCAACTTTGATCATTTGAAAATTAAACTTCAGATTTCAGAGTTCTCTTAGAGCACCAAAATTTCGTGCTCTTCTCTCCCTCTCCCTTCATTCATCTCATGCTTCCTCCAAGCTTTTATCCATGGCCTCCTATGGTGGTGAGCTTCTTCTAGACTCATCTTTTCCTTGAAGTGGCGTCTCCTCTCTCTCTTCCTTCTCCATTCCGCTGCCATTCATCTTCCAAGAAGCAAAGGAATCCATTGATGAAGAAGATCTTAGGCCTACAAGCTCCAATGGAGCTTACATCAGCCTCTGACTCTGGCTTGCTTTGGTGAAGGGCCCTCAGAGCTGTATAAGTTTGCATAGAACTCTTTCACCAAAGCCAAATCTATGCTCCCATCAACCAAATTGGTGAGGCGTTTATGGAAATTACACCTCTCCAACTTAGTCTTAAAATCATCCAACTCGGTGTGGTAGAGCTCCACCTTCCTCTCTGACAAGATGTTTCTCGCCAGGACATTATCCATGTACTGGTTCCAAGCATCTAAGGAGTGAAATCTCCTTTTATCATATTGTGCTATGGGTCTTGAACCGATACTCTTACGATTCCTAGAAGCCATCTGCAAATAAAGGGACCAAACAATTAATCAGGACACAAATTATTCAAATTCAAAAACTGAAGAATAAAACCGTAAAAGGCACTGGCGGCTTAGCGAGATATGGTCCGCTTAGCTAGCCTTCACAAATTATACACAATCGCTTAACGACACGTAGGCCGCTTAGCTGATGTTGCAGAATTTCAGCTTCTGCATAATCGGCTTAGCTGGCAACTGCCCGCTAAGCCTAATTGTCGCCGCAAGGATTTTTGCTAAGCTCCTCAAGGTTTGCGCTTGGTGGCACCATACAATTCAGAAAATACACTAAGTATAGGGGCTTAGCGAGCGAGACTCGCTTAGCCAAACGGTTGTTGTGACGAAATGCGCTTAGCTTAGGTAGACTTGGCTTAGCGCGTGACTTTCAACACAAAATCTTGACTAAGTTTCCTGGGCATAGCGAATCAGCCTCACTTAGCCATAGGTATCTCAATAGGATGATGAGTGTTCATCCTTAAAAGATGAACTCGCTTAGCGCGGTAAGTACGCTTAGCGAGTTCGTCTGGAAACGCATATATACAATTAATATTCATGAACTTGCTTAGCGCAGCATGCTCGCTTAGCGAGTTCATCGCATTTTCCAGAAAAAATGCAGAGAACGCAGTTCATTTTCTTCTCTTTTTAAGCCTCTAAAAGGCATTACCAAACATGCAAGACAACAGAAAATATCTACACAACACAATCATATATAAAGTCCTAATTTTTTTTACCTAATATAATATCATGAAAACCCTAAAGATTGAAAGCTAAAATCTAAGGTTTTCTAACCTAAGGTTCAACAAAGTAAAAGAATAAGGAAAGGAATGAAGAACTTACTTAGATTTTTGTTAGAGAGAAGATGTGTGAAGAAAGCAAGAATGCACAGAGTTGGGTGCGAGAGAGAATGCAGGCAATGTTCAGTAAATTTTGGCAAATCTGAGTGTAACTAACGTTACACTCACTTAAGCAATTTTTGAGCATCTCGCTTAGCGAGCCGGAGCGCTAAGCGAGCCTGAGAGAAGTTTGGTTTCTCAAGGAAGGTCTCTTAGCGGGACAGTGCACTTAGCCAAAAGCATGCAGGTAGGGCCGCTTAGCGAGTTTTGCAAATCAAAATACCTGCAACTCGCGCTAAGCCTAGCTCTCGGCCGGCTTAGCTAAAATAATGCATCTTGATTACAGAGGGATAGGCGCTTAGTGGTTGATGGATCGCTTAGCGCTGATAAGGTCGAAAGGAATTGGGCTTAGCTAGCATGAGTGGCGCTTAGCTCGATTAAACCCAGTTTAGGCCGCAAAGAATAGAGCTTAGCTGCCATGAGTGGCGCTTAGCCATTGAATGCAAAGCGCTTAGCGAGCATGCTGTCGCTTAGCCCAATTCAAATCGAATTGAAATGGCTTAGCTCAGCCTTGGCCAGCTTAGTGGACCAAATCAGCCTAAGATGCAAGGGTTAAGCGCTAAGTGCCAGAAACTCTTAGCTTAGTGCATAACCAAAGATGCGCTTAGCTGAGGCTTGCGTTTAGCGAAAGGACTATTTTTCAGAAAAAAAATTCTGAGTTACTTTTCAGTCCCTTCCTTAAGAAAGTTCCATATGATACAATGCATGAAAAACAAAGATAACAGAAATTAAAGCTAGGTTGCCTCCCAGACAACGCTTCTTTAACGTCACTAGCTTGATGCTTTTACCTCAATGGGCGTAATCACGTTTTGGTTTTTACTTCCAGAACCTCATTACCCACTTCCATTACCTGTAAGCAAACATTTTGTTCTGGAGCAGGCTTGTCTTCAACAAATAAATCAAAATCAATTTTCCGATCTTCAAAGCCCAGCTTGAGCTTCTTTCTCCCCGTATCCACTATGCAGCTTGCAGTTAACAGGAATGGCCTTCCCAAAATTACAGGAATGTCATTATCTTCACAGATATCCATTACCACAAAGTTTGTCAGGAAGATAAAATGTTTTACTCTAACTAGCACATCTTCAATTACTCCATATGGTCTGGTAATGGAGCGGTCAACAAGTTGTAAAGTCATCCTAGTGGGCATGATCTCCAACTCTCCCAACCTTCTGCACATGGAGAGTGGCATTAAGTTAATACTGGCTCCCAGGTCAATAAGAGCCTTTCCCACAGTAACTTCTCCAATTGAACAAGGAATGGTTACACTCCCAGGGTCTTTATGCTTGGGTGGAAGGATCTTTTGAATCACAACACTACAATTTCCTTCCACAACAATGTTTTCCTAGTGAATATACTTGTGTTTCCTTGTAAACATATCCTTTAAAAATTTGGAGTAGAGTGGCATCTGCTGTAAAGCTTCTCCGAAGGGCATGGTTATTTCCAGTTTCCTAAAAATATCTAAAAATCTCGCCAAATGGTGGTTCTTCTCCTTCTTGGAAGGTACCACAGGATATGGTACTTCCGCACCTTCATTCACAACTTTTTCTCTCTTCTTCTCTCTAGCTTGTTCACTTCTACTCCTCTCTTCATTCTTATTTTTTTCATCTTTTTCAATTTTTTATTTTCTTTTTCTTTTTCTGCTTCTTTTTCTTTTTCTTGGTCATTTACTTTCTTTTTCTTGACCATTATTTGTTTTTCTTTTTCCTGATTGCTTTCACCTCTCACATCATCTTTCTCATCATCAATACCTTTCTTTTCAGCAGCTTTCTTCTTGGGCATGACACTATCCTCATCCTTCGCCTCCACAAACCTCTTACTCCTTGTCATCACAACTTTGCATTCCTCCTTGGGATTCTTTTCTGTATTCGCCACAAAACTGTTGGATGACTTTCAGCTATCTGCTTGGCCAATTGTCCCACTTGAACCTCAAGGTTTTTCAGTGCTGACTCGGTGATTTTATGATTTGACATTGTTACCTGTATAAACTGAGTCAAGGTCTCCTCCAGCTTAGTAGTCCTCTGAAAGATGTTAGGCCCTTGATGGATTGGCCTGTTAGAAGGTCCACCCTGGTCTTTGTTGAATTGATTGCCAGGATGTGATCTCGACTGTCCTTGTTGGTTATAAGGACCTTGTTGGAAGCCTGAAAATCCTCCTTGAGTATATCCTTATCTCTGTTGATTTCCCGTATAGTGAACTTCTTGAGTGTGTTCTTCAATGGGAATACATTGGCCTGCTTCATAAGCCTCACCACAGATGGTACAACCTGTAACCTGCAAAACAGAAGAATGTGTAGGTTGACCAATAGACAGCTTAGTAGGTAACTTACCAAGTGTTTCTATTAAAATCTCAAGTTGCTTAGAAAGCAACTTATTATGTGCCAATAAAGCGTCATGTGATGATAGTTCTAACAAGCTTTTCTTTGTGGGTTGATGAACTCTGTCGCATAGAATAGCATGATCGCTGGCTGACATATTCTCAATTAGCTCAGTTTCCTCTTCAAGGGTCTTCAACTTTATTTTTCCCACTGCAGAAGCATCTAACAGTTGCTTGGTTTGTGGTCTCAGCCCATCTATAAACATATTCAATTGAATTGGCTCAGAGAACCCATGGGTGGGAGTCTTTCTCAATAAACCTCTAAACTTCTCCAACGCTTCACTCAAGGACTCGTCGGGGAACTGATGAAATGAGGAGATTACAGCTTTCCCTTCCGCAGTCTTTGACTCTAGGAAATATTTCTTCATAAACTTTTCAACAACTTCTTCCCAGATTTTCAGACTGTTACCCTTAAATGAGTGGAGCCACCTTTTGACTTCTCCTGCCAAGGAAAATGAAAATAGACTAAGTCTAATGGCTTCATCTGGCACACCTGCAATCTTTACAGTGTTACAAATTTCAATGAATGTTGCCAAATATGCATAGGGATCCTTATTTGGTAATCCTTGGAATAAGTTCCCCTGTATTAAATGAATCAAAGAATGAGGGTAGTTTATGTTGTGAGCTTGCACTTCAAGACGTGCAATGCTGGTAAAGAATTGTGGCATTGAACTGCTTGAATAGTTCTCAAGGGTAACTCTCTGCTGGTGTTCATCTGCCATGGAAACGGCTTTGGCAAATAGTTTGCAGATTCCCTTGATGATGGTGAATCAGATGATGAAGAATCATAAAAATGAGTTTTTCCCTCAAGAATGGACGCTACTGTCCTGTCTTGCAGTAATTTTCTTCTCCTCTCGACTCTGTTCCTTCTCAATGTAGCTTCAATCTCCAAGTCCAGAGGAACTAAATTTCCTGTGGGAGATCTATGCATATAAAACACTAACAAAAACAGCGGTTATCCAGTTCAAGAGGAAAACAAATATGAATTGAAAGTAAATATTCACAGTTTATCAAAGAATAAAGAATAGACGCCTAGGACTAAACTAACTTTCCAAATAGAAAGAAGTTCCCCGGCAACGACGCCAAAAACTTGTTCGATCGCGACAAGTGCACCAGATCGGGCAAGTAGTATAAAACGGTAAGAGCCGAGTATCGAACTCTCGGGGAACTTGTGTTACTTGGTAAAGCTACTTCAGTGAATAGGTGTCAAGTAAGAAAAGAGATGTGTGGATTATGCACAGGTATGTAAACTAACTAATAAAAGGAAAATCACATGAGTAATGATGCGTAAAGACAAGCAGACAACATTTTGTTCTTCCTAATAGGTGCATGATGTTAAAAGGATATTCTCTGCTTAACAATGCTCATGTGTTCTATGGTGTCTCCTGAAATGCTAAACCCCGATTCCTCATGATAGACTAGCCTAATCTTGATCCAACATCGTCCTCAGATTCCTCTTGTTGGACTAAACTCGACCAAAACCGCATTAAGACAAACATACAAACAACAAGGTTACGGTACCCGATTCCTCGTGATAATACGATAAACTAGCCCCATCCTATCAAGTTCTAAGAATCAGACCAGTTTCCATTGTTGAATGATCCTAACAACACATGCATCTACGCAATCAAGGAAAAGGCATGCTAGAATGAAGTTTCGATAGCACAATGAACACACAAAACATCATTAAATAGATATACAAGTATTTACATCAAGTACCTACAAGGAAGAACCAACATAGGATTTAGCTTCCTTTACACCAAAGAGAAGAGAAAAATGAAGGATTGAAGAAATACAAGTGATGAGGATGTCTCCTCCACATCTAAAACCTCACAGTCGCTCACAGACTCATCTCATGCTCTCAGGATGACTTCCTCTTCAAGCTCGGTTCTCTGCGGGTCTTTGCACAGCAAAATCTCAAAACTCTCTGGAACTTGGACCTTTCTCTCTCTAGAAACCTCTAGACATGTAGAAGCTTCAGGAAAAGGCCAAACTCCTCTTCCAAAATCTGATTTCAGGCTTAAATAGGTTTCTTTGTTCGTGCTTGCACACTTAGCGCAACTCTAAACCGCTTAGCACGCATTAGTGAATTTCGGCTTAGCGCGTGCCTTCTCGCTCAGTGGATGGACTCAAGCGGTGCGCTTAGCAGAATGAACCCTCACTCAGCGAACATGCACAACTCATCCTTCTTCCATGATAGAAGAATGAAGCAAAATGCCCTCATCACTTGTCTTTCTCAAAGCATGCAATTATTCAAGGAGAAGAATAAAATGTAACCTATAGAAATAAATGAAGTTAGGCATAAGACAAATATCAAGGAAAGTAACTTAAACCACAGTCTCACGGCTTCTGTTTCACTCAAGCACATGTGTTTAAGATATTCATTAATAACAACTAGCAAGAGGTCCAGTCTTTGAACTTCATCTCATGTCATCAAGTCAGGAATGCATAAACAGAATCAGAAGGACTTTCACAGGCTTTTAATGAGGCTTGGCTACAAAAAATCATTGGTTTTTCTAGGATTCAAAGGCTTAGATTCTAAGAGAGCACAAATCCTAGACTTATCCAAGTAATCTTTTCAATACAATTAGCTTACTCACTAGCCTCTCACTTTAATTTGCTTTTGACCTTATTACAACAACACACATTTTCTTTGATTTCTTTTCGTCTTCTCTCTAAAATGTAACCTATAGAATTAAATGAAGTTAGGCATAAGACAGATATCAAGGAAAGCAACTTAAACCACAGTCTCACGGCTTCTGTTTCACTCAAGCACAGGTGTTTAAGCTATTCATTAATAACAACTAGCAAGAGGTCCAGTCTTTGAACTTCATCTCATGTCATCAAGTCAGGAATGCATAAACAGAATCAGAAGGACTTTCACAGGCTTTTATTGAGGCTTGGCTACAAAAAATCATTGGTTTTTCTAGGATTCAAAGGCTTAGATTCTAAGAGAGCACAAATCCTAGACTTATCCAAGTAATCTTTTCAATACAATTAGCTTACTCACTAGCCTCTCACTTTAATTTGCTTTTGACCTTATTACAACAACACACATTTTCTTTGATTTCTTTTCGTCTTCTCTCTAAAATGTAACCTATAGAATTAAATGAAGTTAGGCATAAGACAGATATCAAGGAAAGCAACTTAAACCACAGTCTCACGGCTTCTGTTTCACTCAAGCACATGTGTTTAAGCTATTCATTAATAACAACTAGCAAGAGGTCCAGTCTTTGAACTTCATCTCATGTCATCAAGTCAGGAATGCATAAACAGAATCAGAAGGACTTTCATAGGCTTTTAATGAGGCTTGGCTACAAAAAATCATTGGTTTTTCTAGGATTCAAAGGCTTAGATTCTAAGAGAGCACAAATCCTAGACTTATCCAAGTAATCTTTTCAATACAATTAGCTTACTCACTAGCCTCTCACTTTAATTTGCTTTTGACCTTATTACAATAACACACATTTTCTTTGATTTCTTTTCGTCTTCTCTCTTTTTTTTAACACACAACTTATTTATTGTGTGTGCTGATGTTTTACCTTTTTCTTTACATCCCAATCAACTCCACTCCCCCAAATTTGGGGTAAATTTGTCTTGAACCATATGCTTTCCTAGAATCTAAGCAAGGTATCTGGAGATATTCATTCAAGTTTAGGGTTGAATTTTTGAAAAAAAAGTAATTTAGCTCACAAAGGGTGCAAAGGATACAATTATCATTCAAGGTAAGCTTTTTGTCCAATTGGCTTGTATATATACAATCATGGCCTTCATCATGTCCTCATTCATACATTTCATTCTAGATTTCAGAGATTGATGCAAAGGCCATCACTCAAAGCTAGTCGTTCACTCACAGTTTAAGATCACACTCTCACCGATTATGGTTCAAGCTTTTCTTTCTCAATCAACCTATCTATTGACTAACAATTCTAATTGCAGATTCACATTCTTTACCTTTGTAATAAGGCTAAGCGCGTCAGTGCGCTAAGCCCTTGTTGTGTGTTGAGCTAAGCGCCCTACTGCACTAAGCTCAACTCCCTCACTATCTTTTAAGTTTATATAGTCAGGCTAAGCACGCCCTGTGCGCTAAGCCTGAATGTCTTTCTCTTGAGGCTGAGCTAAGCGCCAGCATGCTGCGCTAAGCTCCAGTCCTCTACTGTTTCTAAAATTGTAGACTTAGGCTAAGCTCAGTTGTGCGCTAAGCCTATTCTGCAGAAAAAATGTTTTCTGTGTCTTCGAGCTAAGCGCCAGCTTGCTGCGCTTAGCGCTTGAGTAAAATTTCATAAGGCGCTCTAAGCTCAGCATGCTGCGCTAAGCGCCTAGTCAAAATTTCAGTTTTATTTTTCTGTTTTTTTGAAAATAACTTGTACTAATCTCTTGTGTTTTGTCTTATATTTTGCAGATGGCATCTCAGAAAAGAAAGTCCCTTGCTTCTTCATCTTCTCAGATCAGATATGATAGACACAAATTTTCTTCCCCTGAAGCATGGGATCATTACACAAACAATATCTTCGGCAGAAAGATCATTCCTGAAAGGAATGTGCAATTGTCGTTCAATGACTTTGAGGAATTTCAAAGGGAGTTAAACAGGAGGAACTAGCATAAGAAAATCGCGAATTTGGAAGAGGGAAGAATAGATGTGGCACTTGTAAAGGAGTTTTATGCAAATGTTTATGATCATGAAGACAAGTCACCAAAAGAGGTCAAAGTTAGGGGGCAATGGATTCCATTTGACTCAGCTGCCCTCAACTCTCGTTTGGAATCACCAGTGGTTATAGAGGAAGGATAAAGTCTTTCGGCATATGCAAGATTTGCTTTGCTAAGGCCAAATCAGCAAGAGTTAGCAGCCTGCTTGTGAATCCTAGGCAAGGGATTTGAATTGAATTCAGACGGACTACCTTTGAAGATTTTAAGGAAAATCTTAATGGAAGCTTGCTTGTGAAGCTTCTATGGAGGCTGGATATTTGAGCTTCAATGAGGTCCTTCAATGGTGATTTTCCACCATGGAGATGCAGCAGAAGATAAAGAAGAAGAGGTGAGAGGAGGCGCCATCCACTAGGGAATAAGCCATGGAAGAAGGAGCTTCGCCACCAAAATTGTGCCTTGGATAAGAAGCTTGGAGAGGATGCTTCAATGGAGGAAAAGAAAGAGAGAGGGGGGAGCACAAAATTAAAGGAGGAAAAGGGGGAGAAAAGTTGAACTTTGAGTTGTGTCTCACAAGACTCTCATTCATCAAAGTTACAACAAGTGTTACACATGCTTCTATTTATAGACTAGGTAGCTTCATTGAGAAGCTTTCTTGAGAAAACTTCCTTGAGAAGCTTCTTTTAGAAGACTTCCTTGAGAAGCTAGAGCTTAGCTACACACACCCCTCTAATAACTAAGCTCACCTCCTTGAGAAGCTTCCTTGAGAAGATTCCTAAAGAAGCTAAAGCTTAGCTACACACACCTCTCTAATAGCTAAGCTCACCTCCTTGAGATGAGAAGCTAGAGCTTAGTTACACACCCCCTATAATAGCTAAGCTCACCCTCATGACAAAATACATGAAAATACAAAAAAGTCCCTACTACAAAGACTACTCAAAATGCCTCGAAATACAAGACTAAAACCCTATACTACTAGAATGGCCAAAATACAAGGACCAAACGAAGGAAAAACCTATTCTAATATTTTCAAAGATAAGCGGGCTCATACTTAGCCCATGGGCTCGAAATCTACCTTAAAGCTCATGAGAACCCTAGGGCCTTCCCATGGATCTCTGGCCCAATCTAGTTGGAGTCTTCTATCCAATGCCCTTGCGGGGTAGGATTGCATCATTCCCTCGACCTTGGAAAGGATTTGACCTAAAATCCTGAGGTTCTTCATACTCTGGGCTCCTTCCCTCGACACCTGTAAAAAGAATAAAAACATATGTATTAATGGTGTTGGGTAAGTTAGAGTAGGGTAAGGTCTGAAAACCCCTTTCATGGACATCTTCCCATGAGGGAACATGGTTCCTCACCCACTCAATGAGTGGTGCTACAAGTATAGAAAAATATGGGACAAACCTTTTGTAAAAGTTTGTTAAGTCATTGCAGCCCCAGCTTTCCCTTATACTTGGTGGAGTGGGCCAATCAAAAATGACCTTTATTCTCTCAAGGTCCGTGGGAACCCCTGGATCACTATTTAAAAATTTAAGGAAAGTAATGCAATAAAGCGCACCTTTTTCTGTATTTTCATGTTGATTATTCCTACAAAAAAATACGACAAACCTAAGGTGTCCCATATGAGCACCTAAGTTTGTATTAAAACCAAAAATAAGAACAAACCTACCTAATGAGTCCCTATGTACATGAATCATGAAGATGTTAGGTGCAGGACTGATTTTACAAAAGAGGGTTGCAACACTCAACACATTCATCATATCACTTATTTTAGGGATTTGGTGCCTAATAATACCTATTTTGGGCACCAAGAAAGCACAAGGATTTAAGCTCTTACGAACCAAACCCTCATCCAACAACTCCTTTACTTGAGGAATAACCTGAAGCCCAAGAGGTGTGGCAGTGCTAACAAGTGTCTTTTTACAAAGGAGAAGATGTGGAGGTTGTCTAAGAGGGAAAGTTTCTTTATTATTTGTCTTTATTTCAAAATGACTTTCCTTCTTAGCTAACCTCTTGGAGGAGACACTTACCTCCTTACACTCCTCCTTAACCATTAAAGGTTGTCCTTCTTCTTGGGGGTAGATTTCTTCACTAGATTCTTCCCCTTTTGCTTCTTCATTTTCACTAGAGGAAGGTGACGTAGTAGCCTCATCTTGGCTACTATAAATGTCTTGGTCCCTCATAATCATGGTTTTCTTAGTGGGGCATTGAGAAGTAATGTGTCCTCTTCCAAGATATTTAAAGCACTTTATGGAGCTAGTCTTCTCTTGCATACTAGCCTTAAGGGGCTGCTTTTCTATTGTCTTCCCCTTTTTATCTTTGGGCTTAGAAGGTGTCACCTCTAAGATGCCTTGACCTTGGTATTTCTTTGGATAAGAGTGAGAGCCATAAGATTTTGAAGTAGACTTCCTTTTAAGTTGTTGCTCTACCCTTATTTCCCAATCTAAGTTAGCCTCTACATTGTCTTTCCCATGGAAGTATAGGAGGTTAATGTTAGCCTCTTGAGGCTTTCTTTCCCTTTCTCTCCTATGGGAGTGAGGTCTAAGATGTGACCTATGCCTTCCTTCATAATAGTCACGAAGTTCTTCACTTAGGCTCTTGCAAGAGTTATGACTACTATAGGAGGCATGTTTTTCTTTTCTGAACTATTTTAGTATTTTCCTTCTTTCTTCTTCCCTTATTTTCTATTTTTCATCTTGACTTATTTCTTCCACTCTTTTTTTTCCTTTTTCTTTTCTCTCTTGTTTTTCTTTCCATAACTTGAGGGAACTTAACTCATCTAAGATTCTAGATAGAAGGTCCTTATGACTAGTACCCTCACCATTAACACTAGTTGAATGATGACTCATGTTGGTTCCTAAGTTGTGGTTCTTTCTTGTTGGGGGTTTGAAAACAAAAGGTAAAAAAAAAACTATGGTTTAAACTAGCCAAAATAAACAATAAAAGAAGTGTGGAAGTGATGTGCCATCATTTTCTTCTATTTTCTAAACCCTTTTTGCACCATTTTAATTACTGATTGGTCTTAATTGTCAATTAATCAGGCAGTTTTATTATTTGGGCTCATTTAGCTAATTTGATGTTTTTAATCTAATTTCAGGAATTAATGAAACATTGGGCTTAATCCGGATTTTGGTTATGGACTTGAAGAGGGCAAATAAAGCAGCGCTTACCTTAGTTAATTTCTAATTAGGAAATTTCACAATTTTATTTTATGTTGTTCAGTGTTTATTTCGTTTTGGGCCAGAGTATTGTAATAGGGCCCAGTGACTTTGAGTGACTCTTTTTAAATAGCAGCCTTGGGATTCGTGAAGGCATTCTGTTATGCTATTCATTATTCATAGCTTTTGTTTTAGGGTTTTCGTTTTTCTGCTTGATGCTACTGTTCACGTAATGCAATTTTACGTTTTCTGCTTCTAATTACAGTTTCGTTCTTGCTTCTTCTTCTACTCTCATTTACGTTTCTGTTTCATTTACATTTTTGTTCATTTATGTTCTGTTCATTTACGTTTTTGTTTCATGCTTCATTTGCGTTTTCTGTTTGAATCCATGGAAGGCTAGATTTTCTGGTGTTGTTTCCTTTTGAGGACGAAGCCCAACTCTCTTTGAGGTTTCGCTTGTACTGTGGTTTCCTGGCAGTTTTCCCTTCACCAGTTATCCCAATTTCGTGAATATTAATCAGTGCACGCCTCGTGTTCTATTAATTGCCTATGAGCCTAACTTGCGTTCATGCTTAATGGACGAAGGGCTAACTGGTGTATGTGGTGCCTAATCACGTATTGAAAACCCTAAGTTGATTTTCGCTTAGTAAATTGAAATAGGGTTGGATTAAGTGGTTGACTGTTAGGGACGAATTCTCCATAACCCAGGATAAGAGAATGGCTTCTGAATCAGAGGAAATAACCCGTTTTTAATATTAGTAGTTTTGTATTCCAGTTTACTTGTTCTGCTCTTTAATTACCAAACAACCAAACCCCCCCCCCCCAATCATTACTGTTACTGCAAGTATATTATGAACATTTGGTTTGTCACTGCTCGTTGGGAAACGACCTAGGATCACTTCCTAGTTACTGCATTTTCATGTTTATTTTATTCGGGTACGGCCTTGATCAAATTTGGCGCCGTTGCCGGGGAGCAGTGTCCAAAGGTTCATAATAGCTAGCTAGTGTTGTGTGTTTAATCCTTTCGTGTTTTATGCTTAATTGTTAGTATTGTGTTAGTATGTGTGTTAGTGTTGTTTAGTGTCCTAGTATTTTGTTTAATGTGTGTTCTATTTCAGTTTTCCCATTAAGCGTTTCCCTTGTTTCAGTCTTGGGTGTTTTGCTGTGAAGATTGTGCTTGCGGCAAAAACAGAGTAGTAGTAGAAATCAATTAGAGACGGATTTTAGCGACCACCCATGCTGAATTATATGAGATTTTTTGTTTTAGTAGCTAGGGTTGTTATTTTTGGCTGAATTTTTTTTGTGGTAACTTCTTTTAATCCATATTTTGTGAGAAAAATAGCTAGAGCCTTTAGTTTGGTCATTTTTGAAAGTTCCAAAAAACTAGCAAATTTTGTGTTTGTCAAAACTTCAAACGGCCATAACTTTTGCTCCGGTTATCAAAATCGCAATTATTATATATGCATTTGGGGTAGAAAAAAATTTCCTACGCCGTGGCAGCCAGCCGTAGGAAAAGTTTTTTATTTTTCAAGTTTTATTCACTTATTTTTCTTAACTTACCATTTTTAGCTTTCATAGTTAGCCTTTGAATTTTTGTCTGAAATTTTTTGTGCTATCTTCTCACCATTTTATAAGGTTGCTCACAAAATTTCAAGTCATTTGGATATCATTTGAGGGTAGCTGTAGTTCAAACCTACACCTTTATTTACATGATAAGACAACTAGTTATGTGCATGCTGAATGTAGTGTATGACTAGAGGCAATCCATCTGACTTACAACCCTTTGATCCTGAGATAGATAGGACATTTCATAGATTAGTTAGGCATCATTTTATACCTTTTGATCATTCTGAGCATTCCATTACTGGTGAATCTGTGCATTCTGTTATTGGTGAATTTGAACATCCTGATCTTGAGCATTATAATTTTGAGCATTCTGATTTTGCACATTCTGAGAACATGGCACAACCTCCACCCCGTGAGAGGACTCTAAGGGAAATGGCTGCACCTGATTTCACCTACGAAAGCTTGTGCATCCAATACCCTGATTAGGATGTCCCATATGTTCTTAAAACTGGACTGATTCATTTGCTTCCAAAGTTTCATGGCCTTGCAGGTGAAGACCCGCACAAACATTTGAAGGAATTTCATATTGTCTGCTCCACCATGAAACCCCCAGATGTCCAAGAGGATCACATATTTCTGAAGGCTTTTCCTCATTCATTAGAGGGAGTGGCAAAGGACTGGTTGTATTACCTTGCTCCAAGGTCCATCACGAGCTGGGATGACCTTAAGAGAGTATTCTTAGAAAAACTTTTCCCTGCTTCCAGGACCACAGCCATCAGGAAGGATATCTCAGGTATTAGACAACTCAATGGAGAGAGCCTGTATGAGTACTGGGAGAGATTTAAGAGACCATGTGCCAGTTGCCCCCACCATCAGATTTCAGAACAACTTCTTCTCCAATATTTTTATGAAGGACTCAGTAATATGGAGAGAAGTATGATAGATGCTGCTAGTGGTGGAGCCCTTGGAGACATGACTCCTGCTGAAGCCAAAAATTTAATTGAGAAGATGGCTTCCAACTCCCAGCAGTTTAGCGCCAGAAATGATGCCATAGTCATTAGAGGAGTGCATGAGGTAGCTACAAACCCATCTGCATCATCTGAAACTAAGAAGCTTGAAGGCAAACTGGATGCATTGGTTAACTTGGTAACCCAGCTGGCCTTGAATCAGAAATCTGTACCATTCGCAAGGGTTTGTGGTTTGTGCTCCTCTACTGACCACCATACAGACCTTTGCCCTTCCATGCAGCAACCTGGAGCAATTGAGCAGCCTGAAGCTTATGCTGTAAATATTTACAATAGACCTCCTCAACCTCAACAGCAAAATCAACCACAGCAGAACAATTATGACCTCTCCAGCAACAGATATAACCCTGGATGGAGGAATCACCCTAACCTCAGATGGTCCAGCCCTCAGCAACAACAACAGCAACCTGCTCCTTCGTTCCAAAATGCTGCTGGCCCAAGCAGACCATACATTCCTCCACCAATCCAACAACAGCAACAACCCTAGAAACAACCAACAGTTGAGGCCCCTCCACAACCTTCCCTCGAATAACTTGTGAGGCAAATGACTATACAGAACATGCAGTTTCAGCAAGAGACCAGAGCCTCCATTCAGAGCTTAACCAATTAGATGGGACAATTGGCTACCCAATTGAATCAACAACAGTCCCAGAATTCTGACAAGCTGCCTTCTCAAGTTGTCCAAAATCCCAAAAATGTCAGTGCCATTTCATTGAGGTCGGGAAAGCAGTGTCAAGGACCTCAACCCGTAGCACCTTCCTCATCTGCAAATGAACCTGCCAAACTTCACTCTACTCCAGAAAAAGGTGATGACAAAAATTTACCTAACAATTTCTGTGCAGGTGAATTTTCTTCCACAGGTAATTCTGATTTGCAGAAGCAGCACATTCCCCCTCTTCCATTCCCTCCAAGAGCAGTTTCCAACAAAAAAATGGAAGAGGCAGAGAAAGAGATCTTGGAAACGTTTAGAAAAGTAGAGGTAAACATACCTCTGTTGGATGCAATAAAGCAAATTCCAAGATATGCCAAATTCTTGAAGGAGCTGTGCACTAATAAGCGGAAGCTTAAAGGAAGTGAACGAATTAGCATGGGCAGAAATGTCTCCGCATTGATTGGTAAATCTGTTCCTCAAATTCCTGAAAAATGCAAAGATCCAGGTACATTCAGCATACCTTGTATTATAGGGAATAGTAAGTTTGACAATGCCATGCTAGATTTAGGAGCCTCTGTTAGTGTTATGCCTCTGTCGATTTTTAATTCTCTATCTCTAGGTCCCTTGCAGTCAACTGATGTGGTAATTCATTTAGCTAATAGAAGTGTTGCCTATCCTGTTGGTTTCATAGAAGATGTCTTAGTTAGAGTTAGTGAACTGATTTTCCGTGTTGATTTTTATATCTTGAATATGGAAGATGGATTTTCTCAAGGATCAGTTCCCATCATTCTAGGCAGACCGTTTATGAAAACTGCTAGAACTAAGATAGATGTATATGCAGGCACACTATCCATGGAATTTGGTGATATAACTGTTCATTTTAATATTCTGGATGCTATGAAATACCCATCTAAAGATCTTTCTGTATTTCGTGCTGAAATAATTGACCATGTTGTTGATGAATACATGACTGATCTTTATTCTAATCTGCATGCTTCTCACTCTTCTTGCATTGAGTCTGAAATTGTACTTGATCATATGTCTGAATTTGATGCTGAGAGTGAATCTGAGAGTGATATTGATTGCATGTCTGGTGGTGGTGTTTTACCTCTCGAGATTGATTTTATAGAGTCAGATAGGACTAACCATGTTTCAGGAAGTACACATACCTCCGACTTTCTTTGTGAGGTAAAGGCTGAGAAACCATCTCCTTCTACCACTGTCCAGCCGACCACACCAGAATTGAAGCCTCTGCCATCAAATTTAAAATACGCTTACTTGGATGATAGCAAGAGTTTTCCAGTGATTATATCTGCCTCCCTTGCTGATGAGCAAGAGGAGAAGTTGTTGTCAGTTCTCAAGAAGCATAAGAAGGCTATAGGCTGGACCCTGGCGGACATTCCTGGTATTAGCCCATCCACATGTATGCATCAAATAAATTTAGAGGATGGAGCTAAACCAGTAAGACAGCCACAGAGAAGACTCAACCCGGTGATTCTTGATGTAGTGAAGAAGGAGATAACCAAGCTTTTGCAAGCTGGAATCATTTATCCTATCTCCGACAGCCAATGGGTGAGTCCCGTCCAGGTAGTCCCGAAAAAGACTGGCCTCACAGTGATCAGAAATGAGAAAGAGGAGCTGATTCCTACTTGGGTGCAGAATAGTTGGAGAGTCTGCATTGACTATAGGAGGCTGAACCAGGTTACCAAAAAGGACCATTTTCCCCTGCCATTCATTGACCAGATGCTTGAACGCCTGGCAGGTAAATCCCACTACTGTTTCCTTGATGGTTTTTCTGGTTATATGCAAATTACTATTGCTCCTGAGGATCAGGAAAAGACCACATTCACCTGCCCCTTCGGCACTTTTGCCTACAGGAGGATGCCTTTCGGCCTGTGCAATGCGCCCGGTACCTTCCAGCGGTGCATGATTAGTATTTTCAGTGATTTTTTAGAAAATTGCATGAAGGTGTTTATGGATGATTTCACTGTATATGGATCCTCTTTTGATGGTTGTTTGAATAGTTTGGAAAAAGTTTTGAATAGATGCATTGAAACTAACTTTGTTCTAAATTTTGAAAAATGTCATTTTATGGTTGAGCAAGGTATAGTTTTAGGCCACATTATTTCCAATAAGGGTATTGAAGTAGATCCTGCAAAAATTTCTGTTATTTCACAATTGCCTTACCCCTCTTTTGTGCGAGAGGTGCGATCTTTTCTTGGTCATGCAGGATTCTACAGGCGCTTTATAAGGGATTTTAGCAAAGTAGCCCTTCCACTGTCCAACTTGTTGCAAAAGGAGGTGGAGTTTGACTTTAATGACAGATGCAAAGAGGCTTTTGATTGCCTCAAAAGAGCGTTGACTACCACCCCCATCATCCAGGCACCCGATTGGACAGCCCCTTTTGAGCTTATGTGTGATGCATCAAATTATGCATTGGGGGCTGTCCTTGCTCAGAAAATTGATAAATTGCTCAGGGTGATATATTATGCTTCTAGGACTTTAGATGCTGCCCAAGCGAATTATACTACTACTGAGAAAGAGCTTCTAGCCATAGTTTTTGCTCTTGAAAAATTTCGATCTTATTTGCTTGGTACCCGCATTATTGTTTATACTGACCATGCAGCTCTAAAGTACTTGTTGAAGAAGGCTGATTGTAAGCCTAGGTTGATCCGATGGATGCTCTGGCTCCAAGAGTTTGACTTAGAGATCCGTGATAGGAGCGGAGCACAAAATCTAGTTGCTGATCATTTGAGTTGGATCGAACGTATATCTGATGCAGATTCACCTATTCGGGATGATTTCCAGGATTATCATTTGTATATACTATATAGTATTTCTGACTCTCTTTCTACTCCCTGGTTTGCTAATATTGTCAACTATTTAGTTGCTTTTGTTTTTCCTCCCTTAGCATCTAAGGCCCAAAAAGATAAAATTAAAACTGACGCTAAGCATTTTATTTGGGATGACCCCTACTTGTGGAAATTGTGCAGTGATCAGGTCATTAGACGGTGCATTCCAGATCATGAGACTGACTCAGTCCTGCAGTTCTGTCATTCTTCCGCACCGGGAGGTCATCTGGGTGTTCAAAGGACAGCTCGTAAAGTGCTTGATTGTGGTTTTTATTGGCCCACCATCTTTAAAGATGCGTGGAAGATCTGCAGCACTTATGAGCAGTGTCAGAGAGCAGGAAATACACTTACATGGCGACAACAAATGCCTCAGCAACCTATGCTATTCTGTGAGGTGTTTGATGTCTGGGGTATAGATTTCATGGGTCCTTTTCCTGTCTCTTTTGGTTATGTTTACATTCTCCTTGCAGTTGACTATGTTTCAAAATGGGTGGAAGCCAAGCCCACTAGAACTAATGATGCCAAAGTTGTCGTAGACTTTGTCAGGTCGAATCTGTTTTGCAGGTTTGGAGTACCTAAAGCAATTGTTAGTGATCAAGGAACCCATTTTTGCAACAGGACAATGCATGCCCTGCTTAAAAAGTACGGGGTGGTACACAGGGTATCCACACCATACCACCCCCAAACCAATGGACAGGCAGAAATTTCTAACCGAGAAATCAAGTGAATTTTAGAGAAGATTGTGCAGCCAAGCAGGAAAGATTGGAGTACCAGGCCGGATGATGCTCTCTGGGCACATCGGACTGCCTACAAAGCACCCATAGGAATGTCTCCTTATCGGGTTGTCTTTGGAAAGGCATGTCATCTTCCAGTGGAAATTGAGCACAAAGCTTACTGGGCAGTGAAGACTTGCAACTTCTCTATGGATCAAGCTGGTGAGGAAAGAAAGTTGCAACTGAGTGAGTTAGATGAAATCCGCCTAGAAGCCTACGAGAATGCCAAGTTCTACAAAGAAAAGACCAAGAAGTTCCATGATAGCATGATAGTTAAAAAAGACTTCGTGGTTGGGCAAAAAGTGTTATTGTATAATTCTAGGCTTGGACTCATGAGTGGTAAGTTGAGGTCTAAGTGGATTGGTCCTTTTGTTGTTACTAATGTTTTTCCTTATGGTACAGTTGAGATCAAAAGCGACTCCACAAACAAGAGCTTCAAGGTCAACGGACATCGACTTAAGCCATTCCTCACGAACCCTTCTTTAGTGGACGTAGTGGTGGAAGAGACTTCTTTACTCCACCCTACTCTTCCTCCACCATGACTTAGGGAGTTTTTCTTTTCCTATCTCCTTCCTTGCTTTTATTACACTTGTCCGATTATCTTTGATGATTTAATTGTTTTTAATCTTTTAATTGTGCTACATTGAGGACAATGTGTTGTTTAAGTATATGGGGGGGGGGGGGGAGTGTTCTTTGGTTTTGCTAGTTTTGTTGGTTTTGATCATTTGTTAGTCGTGTTAATTTGTTAATGTTGTTAGTTTCATCGGATTTTTAGTTTAATATTTTGGGTCAATTTTGTGTGCACGTACGACTTTGCATGTTTTTCTTTGAATTATAGGATATGTTCAAGAAATGGGTAATTGTTTTGAAAATAAAAGTTCTTGACATTTTGTGACTTGAAATCCTTGATTCTTCTCTACATGTCATGATAGTTTTGAAAGCTCAATTTGAAAGTGATGAATTTACCTTTGTGAGAATTTGAGCCATCCATCATCATAATCATTTGGTGTGTTTTGCCCCATTGATTGCTTGCACAATAGCCTTGGCTTGATTCTTGTTGATGCGTCCTAATTCACATGCATATTTGGAAATGATTGAGGCAATTTTGTTCTTATAAGCTTCTAGCCAAATGCACTTACCTTGAATTAATTCCTTTGATAGCCCTTTTGAGCCTTGTTTCCCTTTCCTTGTTTTGAAGCTCACTACAAGCCTTAAGTGAAAAACCATGATATCACCATATCCTTAAGGAATTTTGGAGCTTTGGAATTGTTTTGGGAATAAGTGTGGGGGGTTTTTGTTTCATTGGATAACTTGTTTTGTTGGCTATGCTTCATGATGTATTTTGGGCCATACTTGATGTACACTGCATATTGGTTAAATGTTGGACATGCTGAATCAAATGTTGTTTCTCAAAGGCTATAGAGTAAAAAAAAAAAAAAATTCAAAAAAAAAAGAGAAAAAGAAAAGCAATAAAGTTGAGTGAATAAGATCTTAAATGGCACAAGAATCATGAAACTCTTGGTTATACTCTTTATGTTTAAATTTTATCTTTACTTCTTTTTATTTTCTTATTTTTTCTTAATATGCACTTATTCCCCATTGCTCCTCTATCCCTTTGGGATTTAGCCACTTATTCCATATTTTTCCATACCTTGTCCTTGGCCCCATTACAACCTTAAAAGACCTTTTGATCCTCATGTGCTTGTGTTTATGGGTTGATTGTCAATTTTAGATTCTTGCCAAGTTTTTCTGGATCTCCTTATGTTAGATGTTACCCATTCCTTTCATTCCTTGATGTTCATTGAGAAATATGTGAATGTTTTTGTTTGTCTCCCTTTGATATCCTTGGATTTTGTTCTTTGTTTCATTTTGCCCAGGAGTGCAAAAGGCTAAGTATGGGGGGTTTTGATGTGCCATAATTTTCTTCTATTTTCTAAACCCTTTTTGCACCATTTTAATTACTGATTGGTCTTAATTGTCAATTAATCAGGCAGTTTTATTATTTGGGCTCATTTAGCTAATTTGATGTTTTTAATCTAATTTCAGGAATTAATGAAACATTGGGCTTAATCCGGATTTTGGTTATGGACTTGAAGAGGGCAAATAAAGCAGCGCTTACCTTAGTTAATTTCTAATTAGGAAATTTCGCAATTTTATTTTATGTTGTTCAGTGTTTATTTCGGTTTGGGCCAGAGTATTATAATAGGGCCCAGTGACTTTGAGTGACTCTTTTTAAATAGCAGCCTTGGGATTCGTGAAGGCATTCTGTTATGCTATTCATTATTCAGAGCTTTTGTTTTAGGGTTTTCGTTTTTCTGTTTGATGCTACTGTTCACGTAATGCAATTTTACGTTTTCTGCTTCTAATTACAGTTTCGTTCTTGCTTATTCTTCTACTCTCATTTACGTTTCTATTTCATTCCCATTTTGGTTCATTTATGTTCTGTTCATTTACGTTTCTGTTTCATGCTTCATTTGCGTTTTCTGTTTGAATCCATGGAAGGCTAGATTTTCTGGTGTTGTTTCCTTTTGAGGACGAAGCCCAACTCTCTTTGAGGTTTCGCTTGTACTGTGGTTTCCTGGAAGTTTTCCCTTCACCAGTTATCCCAATTTCGTGAATATTAATCAGTGCACGCCTCGTGTTCGATTAATTGCCTCTGAGCCTAACTTGCGTTCATGCTTAATGGAAGAAGGGCTAACTGGTGTATGTGGTGCCTAATCACGTATTGAAAACCCTAAGTTGATTTTCGCTTAGTAAATTGAAATAGGGTTGGATTAAGTGGTTGACTGTTAGGGACGAATTCTCCACAACCCAGGATAAGAGAATGGCTTATGAATCAGAGGAAACAACCCGTTTTTAATATTAGTAGTTTCGTATTCCAATTTACTTGTTCTGCTCTTTAATTACCAAACAACCAACCCCCCCCCCCCAATCATTACTGTTACTGCAAGTATATTATGAACATTTGGTTTGTCACTGCTCATTGGGAAACGACCTAGGATCACTTCCTAGTTACTGCATTTTCATGTTTATTTGATTCGGGTACGGCCTCGATCAGGAAGATAAGATAAAAACTAATTGGTAAAAGGTTAGCTATCTAGGTTGTTTGACAATGGAAGGTAAAGGAAATAAGCTATGAAAGTAAGCAAGAAATGTAAACTACGCAAATCCTAAGAGTGTTTGGATGACCACATTTAAGGTTCCCAACAAAACACTCACAATCCTAAGGGAAAATTGCCTAAAATTATTACACACAAATGGAAGTAGGGTGACCTATTGGAGGCTCCCAACTTACTACCAATGAAAGGCCTTCTTGTTACAAAATTTGAAAGCAATGAAGGTAAGTAAATTGGCAGCTACAGAATTACAAAAGGTCCTCAATTTTTGTGGTTGTTCTCTCTTTGGTGATTCACTCAATTTGGAGTGCTTTTTAGTCCAATAGCTCTTAAGGTGGCTGGCCCCTTGCTTCTTGACTCAAATTCTTCAAGGGATGGCACCAATCCTCGTTTCCAATTCCCTATATGGCAACTCACAAACAAGGAAACAAAGAGACAAGCAATAACCGAAGACCAAAAAATGAAATGAAAGCTAAACCAATGGAATTTTAACAAGACAGTTTTTCAAGGATTATTCAACAATTAAAGCAATGAAAAGGACATAGGAGCAAGCTAGGACTCAAAGAGAAACTTAGAATGGCTCTAGAGTAGAGTAAAAAAACTAAAAAAAAAAAGACTCAACAAACCTCTAGCTTTGGCACTTGTTTTTCACACTAATTTTCAATTGAATTTTCAGACTAAGATTGGTATATAATAGGCACCAATTATAGAATAAATTTTGAGCTAAAACAACAACCACACTCCCCTTTCCCTTTTTTTTTCTGGATACTAATTTTTCTACCAACTTGTGTGATTTTTCTTATTTTTTTACTTTTATCCAAATCACTTAATTCTTTTTTTGTAACTTTTTTCCAGATGTCTAGAAAATTTAATAAAAAATTCAGCTCAAAATTCGCAGTGACCAATTCTCAATAATTTTTACAAGTTCAAATGTCTAGGCTGCCAGCACCAGCAATTTTAGACTTCAATTTTTTTTTTAGCATGGAATATTGATTGCCTTGGGGTTACTTTCAACCTTCCTATGTATGTTGAACTCACTAGGCTAGTTTATCACAGTTTTAGAAGTTCAATATTCACTTAGGATCAAAATTTCTACCAACAATTCAATCACCAAAACTCAAATTCACAATAGACACAATTATAAGGAAACCTAAAAGTTCAAGAAAAGGTTCACAATCAAAGACTCTCTAAGAATTTTGCATGAATATGTTAAGGACTAATTAACATGCAAGATTTGACTCAAATCAAATAAGAGGCTAAAAGAGTTTCATACACTCATGAACAAATGAGTCAGACAAAGAAACAAGAAAAATAAAATTCAGCACAACATAAGAAATCTTATGTGACAAGTTTCATGACTAGACATGACTTCTATGACAAAACTACAATAGGTGAACAAGTCACTCTAGATTTTTGAGGTTTTCTTCTACTTTAATGTTTTTCTAAGAATTTTATGGTTTAGATTTCAGCCACAAAAAAATAGCAAGACAAAACTCAAAGGAACCTAAACTCAACACAATTCATGGTTCAAGAACAAGACAAGAAATTTGAACCATAGAAAATCAAATCTAGCTTCTATAGCAAGATTAATAGGTGGAAAATCTAAAGAATCATGTTAACAACATTTAGCACAAGACATGTGAGGAGATACATGGAGAAAAATGAAGAAACAACAATGGAGGAGAAGGTAAAGCTGAAAATTAGTGGAGGTTTAAAGAGCACCTACTTGAAGCTCTTATGCTCTGATACCACTTGATGGAAGCTTGCTTGTGAAGCTTCTATGGAGGCTGGATCTTTGAGCTTCAATGAGGTGCTTCAATGGTGATTTTACACCATGAAGATGCAATGGAAGATACAGGAGAAGAGGTGAGAGGAGGCGCCATCCACTAGGGAATAAGCCATGGAAGAAGGAGCTTCGTCACCAAGAATGTGCCTTGGATAAGAAGCTTGGAGAGGATGCTTCAATGGAGGAAAAGAAAGAGAGAGGGGGGAGCACGAAATTGAAGGAGGAAAAGGGGGAGAGAAGTTGAACTTTGAGTGGTGTCTCATAAGACTCTCATTCATCAAAGTTACAGCAAGTGTTACACATGCTTCTATTTATAGACTAGGTAGCTTCCTTGAGAAACTTTCTTGAGAAAACTTCCTTGAGAAGCTTCTTTGAGAAAACTTCCTTGAGAAGCTAGAGCTTAGCTACACACACCCCTCTAATAACTAAGCTCACCTCCTTGAGAAGCTTCCTTGAGAAGATTCCTAAAGAAGCTAGAGCTTAACTACACACACCTCTCTAATAGCTAAGCTCACCTCCTTGAGATGAGAAGCTAGAGCTTAGCTACACACCCCCTATAATAGCTAAGCTCACCCCCATGACAAAATACATGAAAATACAAAAAAGTCCCTACTACAAAGACTACTCAAAATGTCTCGAAATACAAGGCTAAAACCCTATACTACTAGAATGGCCAAAATACAAGGCCCAAATGAAGGAAAACCCTATTATAATATTTACAAAGATAAGCGGGCTCATACTTAGCCCAGGGGCTCGAAATATACCCTAAGGCTCGTGAGAACCCTAGGGCCTTCCCTTTGATCTCTGGCCCAATCTACTTGGAGTCTTCTATCCAATACCCTTGCAGGGTAGGATTGCATCAAAACTTGACTACTCTTGCTCAAACTTGGAGTGTCTTTTCTTTTTCTAACTTGGCCCCCACCTCTCATACTTCTGACATCAATTTAGATAGGGCCAAGTTAGTATATGCACTTATACAAAGGATGGATATGAATATTGGATCCTTCATTTCTAGTTAGATTACACTCATGGCCCAGCACGAATCCTCAAGGCTCGGCTTTCCTGCCCTAATCAATGCTTTATGTAAAGCCCGGGGAGTCCACTCTGATTCCTTGACCCATGAGAGATTAAGTCCTGCCATTAATTTGGCATATATTAAGAAGAACTGTTGGAATCTTGATGATCCAATAGTAAACTTCAGAGGACCTAGGAAGGCCAGGGGTAAGAGATCTGAGGCCCCTTCCACTTCAACACCATCAGAAGCACCAGCACCTTCTTCTTCAATACCCCCCTCTTCATCCACTCAGATTCCATTGATTCCTCCTACACCGATACAAATGCCACTTCCAGCTCCTCTTTCTACAGGACCATCAGATTTCATTTTTACACCATAGATGTTGCACTCCATGCTCCAGAGTATCCATAGGGGGCAATCCATTATTATGCAGAGCCTTCAAGGCTTGGGCTTGCCCTTCATTATGAGCATAGAGGAGTTTGATGCTCAAGTGGCCTGGCCAGGAGACCAACCTTCTTCTTTTGGAGGGGGTGGGGCCTCTGCAGCCCAGGAGCGTGATATTGAGGAGCCACCAGCAGCAGTAGCAGCAGAGAGGGAGGATAAGTTCACCCCTCCTGAGCCTTTTTATTTTGAAGCAGATGTGCACATGGCTCAGGAGGAGGGTACCTCCACAGATTAGATACATGAGCCATCCTCTGCACCTCCTAAGGAGACCCAACCATCTGCACCAGTCACGTTGTCGGAGCAGCCTATCTAGGATTCATCAGTAGCTCCAACACTGGATTTGAATGAAGACCAGCCACAGGAGGAGTAGGACGTTTAAATTTTTGCATTCTGAACACTTTAGTTTATTTTTCAGTTATTTTATGATTTATGTCATTTAAATTTCAGCTTTTATGTTTTAGTTCTTTAAATTTCAGCATTTAAATTTCAGTAGTGTAGTTGTTTGTTTTCATGTACAACAAGCTTGATTGAACAGTGAATTGATTGAACTTTGTATACAGTGGCTTTTTTGGTATGAAATGAGTGTTTGAAAATGATTTGACTGAGCAAATGTATGAATTGAATGGATTGGGATGATTAGATGATTGTGTTGATCAAGTTTGCAGTCATTAGAAGAGAATGAGCATGTGATTGGAAGTATGTTTGAAAATGTTAGTTGGTTGTCAGATTGATTGTGAAGGAATGCATTAACCGTATCCAGGTGAGAGTGTGATCTTTAAATTTTGAGATAAACGACTATCATTTAGTACTGATTTTTGCATGAATCTCTGAAGTATGGACTGGATGCATGAATTTGAGGATGATGAAGGCCATGTTTGATTATGAATAGCCATTTAGCCAAAAAGCTGACCATATGCTTGAATGAATTATCCCTTCCACCCAGTTTGAGCTGAATGAATTGATTGAACCTGGAGCCTATTTAGTTGTATCTTCTGCTACCTTGTTTTAGGTTGTAGGAGAGCATCATCCATAGAAGCTAGGTTCAAAGCAAATTTGTCCCAAGTTTGGGGGAGTTATTATCAAGGTAAATTTGTCCCAAATTTGGAGGAGGCACTGGGTAAGGATTGAAATGGTCAAAGAAAATAGTATACACACACTGTTTATGTATATAATGTTTTATGTGTTAAAAAAACTGTAAGTACAAATAAAGTTAATAAGTGTGTATGTTGTAATTCAATGAATGAAAGCTAAGTGCCTCAATAAAGGGCAAGTATGGGGTAGGAATGAATGAAAAAGTGAAGGTTATTCTATGGATGAATGCTCTCCTAGAACCTAAGCTTTTGAATCCTAGAAAAACCATGAATTGTTGGCAGCCTAACCCTATTACAAGCCTAGAAAGTCCTTCGGATTCAGTTTGTGTGTTCATTGCTGTATGATATGATGAAATGCAAAGGTTAGAACTTGTGTTGGTTGTTTATGATGGAATAAGCCTAAACACTTGAGCTTGAGTGAAACAATGACTGTGAGGTTTTGGTTGATGATCTTTCCTTGATTTCTGTCATGCTTACTAGCTTATTTTAGCTGTGACTCTAATGCTTATGCTCCTATCTTTGAAAAGTTGCATGCTTGTGAGAAGTAATTGATTTAAGCATTCCATGATATTCAATTCATATGGTTGAATTCCTTTTTTGAATCAGACACCATTTTCTTTTGATTGACCACTGTCTTTGTCACTTGAGGACAAGTGAGCTATTCTTTCTTTGCTTGAGGACAAGCAAAACTGTAAATTTGGGGAAGTTTGTTAGTCGCCTTATACGACTAAATTTTGTATAAAACTTATTTTCCAAAACTTGTATAGTTCCCCAATTTATGGTTATTTTGGAGTAATCTTGTAAATAAATCTTGTTTTATGGTTAAAGTTGTCTCCATAACATTTCCATTGGATTTAATGATGAAATCTGTGCATTTTCAGGTGAAAAAGAGGCTAAGTTTTGAAGTGCAAAAAGTGGCAGTTGGGGCTAAGCGCGCATCCACCGCTAAGCGTAGATTTAGCACGCTTAGCGCGAAGGAGAATCTAGCATAGCATCAGCATCGAGGCCGCGCGCTAAGCACAAGATCAGTGTGCTAAGCGTTGAAGGTGTCTTCGGCCAGGCTCGGCGCAAGACTGGTGCTAAGCCCAGACCCACTTACTCGCGCTAAGCGCGAGGGTGGCGCTAAGCGCAACGTCGCGATTTCAAAGCCTATTTAAAGCCTGTTCTGTGCAGAATTAAGGTAGGGAGACACTTTTGATATTCTTTGCTCAGACTTGTCACACTATTCCAGAGTGCCAATTTCGGGAAAAGAGCCCTAGAAGCAGCAAGAGGAGCAGCTTGAGCATGGAAACCTAGGTTTTCTAATTTGAGAGAGATTAGTGAGTTGGAGAGTGAGTGTGAGTTGTTGAGAAGAGGAGGAGGAATCCCCCTTCTTGTGTAAGGAACTATCATTCTCTGCTTTTAATCTCATTTATTGTTAGGGTTTCTTTGTAATGGCTAGCTAAACACCCTAGTTGGGGATTTCTACTGAACAACTGATGTAAATACTTAATATCTAATTGATTATGTTTTCTGTGTTCAATGCTTCCTTCAATGCTTAATGTTTGTATGCTTTTGGTCTGATTATCCATTTGTGTGCATAGTTGGGTGACTTTAGCATTGGGAAATGTACTGCTGCCTTAGAACTTGATTGAAGCAGGATCGAAACTTAGTCTTATAAGAGGGATCTGCGGATTAAGTTTTGGTTTTAATTATGTTGTTACAATAATGCTGCTTAGTCTAGGCCTAGTCTTACAAGAGGGATCTGCGGACGAAGCTTAGGCTAAGTTAGGCTAAACTTTCGTAAGCTGCTTGAGCTGAGTCTAGTCTTACAAGAGGGATCTGCGGATGAAACTCAGTTTAAGTTAGTCTAAACCTAAGAGGGCCGTCTAAATTGGGCCTAGTCCAACAAGAGGGATCTGAGGACAAAGCTTGGATTGAATCGGTCTGACGAGGGATCGAGGTTTATTAATTTAGGCTACAACATAGAACACAAGAGCATGATTGATAAGAGAAATATATTTATATGCATTAGCTTGTTTGTTAGAAAGACCCAACATTTCTACCTGCTGTTGTCACTTTTACGTACCTTGCATTTTATAGTTTTTAGCATAAAGGTTTAGTTTAAATTCTATTTGAAATTAGCAATCATACATGTTCTCTCAACAATACTTCATTTCTGAACTTAACTCAGGCTAACATTAGTTCCCTGTGCTCGATACTCGGATTCATCCATTTTAATTTTTAAATACTTGACGATCCGATGCACTTTCCAGTAAACCCCCATTGAAATTCTCTTGAAACATAATTGAGCAAAAAGTAACTGCAATGGGGAGTCAACACTTGCCCCTTCCTATCAGGTTCTAAGGATCAAACCATTTCCCAATGTTGAGTGACCCTAACTAAGCATGCAGTTGCATGATCAAGGCAAAGGCACACTAGAATTAAGTACTGATAGCACAATGAATACATAAAACATCATTAGATAAATATGAAAGTATTTACATCAAGTACCCCATAGGAAGAACCAACTGAGGATTTAGCTCTCCATAGCAGGGAAGCTTATTTTGCAACAATGGAAAGAGAAAGTGAAAGACTGAAGAAGTACAAGTAGTGGGGATGTCTCCCCCACCTCTAGAAACTCACAATCCCTCAAAATCTCATCCAAAGCTCTGCAAGATGGCTTCCTCGTTAAGCTCAGCTATCTCTCAGTCTCTCCACAGCCAAAACTAAAAGCCAATTCTTTAAAAAGCTCACATCTCCTCCAATTTTGAAATTTTAGCTCTAAATAGGCAATCCTGCTGGTGGTCGTGCGCTTAGCGCAAGATGGCTCGCTTAGCGCACATAAGTGGCTTTTGGCTTAGCGTCAGTCTTCTCGCTCATTCTGGAGGATGCAGGCGGTGCACTTAGTGAGATGCATCTCCCTTAGCGCGCTTGTATAGCTCATCCTTCTTCCAGATTCTTCTCTATGCTCAGCCAGCGGATGTAGCGCTTAGCGGATTGCTCGCTCAGTAGATGAAATGGCTTAGCAAATCTTCAATTTCTACACTTCGCCAATCTTGCCTATTTTACCTGAAATTGAAATGGAATGATCATTAAATACACAAAATTCGGGGATACTGAGTACTGATTACCTATATTAACAAAAAAGTAATTACAATACTACAAAAAGAACCATAAATGGGAGGAGTTGTATACAATTTACAATAGTTTCTTACACAAAAGTTAGTCGTATTAACCGACTAACAAACTGCTCCAAATTTACAGTTTTGCTTGTCCTCAAGCAAATAAAGAACGACTCACTGCTCCTCAAGTGATAAAAACATGCAGTGATTATGTACCAAGGTGTGTGATTCAAAAAATATTATTCACATGATAACAAATGAAACATAATGCCTTTATCAATTGCTTTTCACAAGGCATGCAGTTTTTCAGAGAAAGAACATATTAGTAAGCAACACAACTAAATGAAGCTAGGCAAGAGACAGATTTCATGGAAGGATTCTTAACCAAAGTCACACAGCCACTGTTTCACTCAAGCACATGTGTTTAAGCTATTTAACAATAACAACTAACAAGAGGTCCAATCTTTGTAGTTCATCTCTTGCCATAAAGTTGGAAATACACAAATTGAATCAGAAGGACTTTTATTAGCTTGTAATGAGGCTGGGCTAAAAAAGTATTGATTTTTCTGGGATGCAAAAGCTTGAATTCTAAGAGAGCACAAATCCTAGAATTACCCAATTTGTCTTTTTAATCCACTTAGCTCACTCATTATCCTTTCACTTGACTTTGTTCTAACAGCACACACACTTATTTGAATTCCCTTTTTTTTTGTTTGAACATATAAAACACTTTATTAATTTGTTGTGTGTGCTATTGTTTCTTACCTTTAAAATTAACCATCAAACAAACTCCCCCAAATTTGGGGAAAAATTATCTTAAACCAATGTGCTCTCCTAAAACCTAAGCATGGTAAATGGAGATGACAATTCAAAGCTCAAGGTTAAATTTGACAATTACAATTCAGCTTAAAGATGGGTTCAAATGATATCATCATTGATAAATAGGTAAGCTTTTGGTCAAGTGGCTTGTATATACAACAATGGCCTTCATCATATCCAAATTCATGCATTTCATTCTAAAATTCAGAGATTGATACAAAAATCATTGCTCTATGCTCGTTGTTCTCTCAACAATTAAGTTCAAACTCTCACTAGGTTATGGTTCAAGCTTTTCTTTCATAATCAATGTGTCCACTAACATTTCTAATTGTGAGCCTACTTTATTGTTCTTTCTCATCTAACATACATGCTCATTCAAAACTCATGATTTAACACATGCTTCATTCATTCATGGAATCAACTCACAACACCAATTTCAAAAAAATAATTATGTTCGCACTGCATACTCAGAGAATCAAGTTAAACTGCACAGTATGCTTTAGGACATGCATACTAATTATCCACAACAAAAGTATGTAAACATAAGTATAAACCCATATCACAAAAAAAGCAAGTGTACTAAAAGCATCATAATTATAATATTTATCAAAAAAACAAGAACAAGAATTTAAAACTCTTGTGACTAGTCCTACTACGGGGTGTCCTGATCCTGAGTGTCTTCCTCATCTACAAGATGTAACATAGGAGTGACTGGAGGAGTGGTAGCTAGTGTCAGGACTGGTGTGACAGGGTCATCTGGCATCTCTAGCACTGAGGTAGGAGGATCTTTTGCCTGCTGAGGATGAGATAGATCCACCACTGGTGAGGGTGGATCTGCTGTAACCTGTGGTGTCCTCTCAGGAGTAGCAACCTCCTATCTCGTCTGTGACCTGCCTGCCTCATCAACAAATGGCTCAAGGACTGTGGTCTCTGAAGATGCATCCTCTACCTACTGAGGTACTTGAGCACTGGGACCTCCACCTTCCCTCACAAGAGAAGGTAGGGCTCTTGGCCAGGATACCTTCTCCAAAAACTGATCCACTGACATAATAGGTATATGCAGAACCACATCCTACAGGGTCTACATTATCAAAATCTGCCCCTGAAATAAACTCTAAAGCATGGACTCTACATCCTGAGAGCCCTGGGTAGATGGGCCTGGAGGTTCTGGTGTAGCAGATGTGGATGGAGCTAGTGGAGTAGAAGAAGAAGGAACATCAGTTGGTCTTGCCCTTGCCTTCCTTGCCCCTCTAAAATTAATTGTCAGATCACCCAAATTCCAACAGTTCTTTTTAATGTAGGCCAAATTAATGGTCGGGCTCAGGCTCTCGTAGGTCAAACTATCAGAAGTAACTCCTCTAGCTCTACAGAGAGCAGTAATCAAGGCTGGAAATCCGAGCCTAGAGGAGTTACTTTGAGCAATAGAAGAGATTTGATCCGAGATAAGGGCGCCAATGTTCATATCCATATAAGTTACCAAGCCATAAACCAGCCTAGCTCTACCCATGTTTAAATCTGATGTGTGGGATGTGGGAGCTAGGTTGGAGTAAGATAGGACACTCCACGTCTGGGCCAATATGGTCAAGTCCTTCCTAAGGAGCTTCCATGGTTGGCCTTCAGCGTTCAACACAAAACCCTTGCGGGGAATACACGGCCTAGCCTCTATCTCTTGAGGATTAGACCTCAACCTACAAAATCTAGAGTAAGTGGGTAGGGTCTCCCCCTCCTCTAGCACAACTGGTGTCTCAAGAAAATCATTGAGGTTGTTTGCATCAATCTTGATCAAGTGTCCTCTTACTCTTGCTTGCTTGGGCGACGGATCCTCAGGGTTGTACAAGTTGGCATAGAATTCTTTGACAATCGCCACACCAATGCTTCCCTCTTGGAGGTTGGTGAGGTGTTTGTGTAGATTACGCCTCTCCAACTCCGCTTTGAACTCATCAAACTCAGTATGATAAATATGAACATTTCTCTTCGGAAGGATATTCCGGCCGAGAATGTTATCCGTGTATCTGTTCCAAGCTACCAATGAATGGAATCGCCTGGTGTCATATTGAGCTTGAGGTTTGGAGGCTTAGCTTTTTCTCATTTTGGATGCCATCTGCAATGAGAAGAACATCAATTTATTAGACCAGATTTTATTAAAATTTGAATACAGAAAATAAAAGCTAAAACTGACAGTGGGCGTCTAGCAGGACACAACTTTCTTAGTGCGCCTTTAGAAAAATAACTCACTGGCTTAGCGCAACAGGAGCGCGCTTAGCGAGTTATGATAGAAAATTTGTGTTCTGCATAATTGGCTTAGCGAGATAGACACTCGCTTAGCCCAGAACAAATTTTCTTCACACGTGCGCTTAGCGAGCATGGCTCGCTTAGCCTTATTCAAACGTCATTGAATAGCGCTTAGCCCAACAGGGCTACGCTTAGTGCGAGCAAAATTTCAGAATTTTAACTAAGTTAGGTGGGCTTAGCGAATTAGACTCGCTTAGCCCAATAACTGCCACAATGAATTGCGCTTAGCTCAGATAAGCTGGGCTTAGCGCGAGGCAGCCAATAAAAAATTTGTCTAAGGTACCTGGGCTTAGCGAGACAACACTCGCTTAGCCACAAGTTTGTCATCATTGAAGTTTTCAGTGGCTTAGCTCACCCAGATGTCACTTAGCCACGATGTTCATATAGAAGGTCAACATTCAACAAAAAGATGAACTCGCTTAGCGCAACCATGCTGGCTTAGCGAGTTCGTCTAGAAATGCATAAATTCAAGCTGATTTGATGAACTCGCGTAGTGGATCAGACGCACTTAGCGAGATCATCGCATTTTCCAGAAAAAACACAGAGAAGAAAGCATTTCAACTTCTTCTTTTAGGCCTGTAATAGGCCCCTATCAGACATGCAATATTATCTCAACTATCTACACATTGAACTCCTAACACAGTCCTAATTTTTATCTATTCTACTTACAATCTAACCCTAAAAATCAAATTGTTTAACCTAAGGTTTTCTATCCTAAAGTATGAACAATAGAAAGAAGCATAAGTAAAGTCAGGAACTTACTTGAATCGAAGATGTTCACAGTATGTTTGCAGAAGGATGCAAGATGGAAGCTTAATATGCAATGTGAAATTTTGCAGGGGAGAGAGATTGCAGGAATTTGCTTTGTAATTTTGGGTAAGTGTAAGTGTAACTGTTGTTACACTTAACTTAAGCCATTTTTGACAAACTCGCTTAGCGAGTCAGCGTGATAAGCGAGTGAGAGAGACGTTTGGTTTCTCAAAGTTGTCACTTAGAGGGCCGACGCGCGGGGCCCAAATTGAAATTCAAATGTTTTTTTTAGTAGGGCTTAGCTCAAAGCAATGTGCTTAGTGAGTAATGCAGATGTTAATTCCTGCAACTCTCGCTAAGCTGGATTCAGGGCTGGCTCAGCGAATATAATGCATCCTATATATTGAGGAGTGCATGCGCTTAGCGAGTAGTTGCTCGCTTAGTGCTATTCAGGCCGCAAAGAATTCGGCTTAGCGTGAATTGGTCATTTTTAGCTCAATTAAACCAATGAATTGGCCGAATTGAATAGGGCTCAGCGCAGGTGTGCTGCGCTTAGCGAGAAAGCATGATGCGCTTAGCGAGTTAGACACTCGCTTAGCCCAATATAGGCCGAACCGAATTGGGCTTAGCTCACTCATGGCTCGCTTAGCGTGCCCAATCAGCTTGAGAAAAAGGGGTTTGAGCGCTCAGCACAAGCAATACTCACTTAGCACACTGAAGTGTTGCGCTCAGTGAGTGGACTATTTTCAATAAAATTTCTCTAAGTTATTTTCAGTCCCCTTCCTCATAAAATTTTAAAAAAAACCCCAATATCTATAATTTAGTGCAAGCTGATATTCCCCTTTTCAATCATCATTAAGCAAGTTCCAACTTATGCAATGCAAGAAAAACAAAGTGAAAGAAATCAGAACTGGGTTGCCTCCCAGGAAGAGCTCTTTTAACGTCATTAGCATGACGCATATACCTCAATGGGTGATATCATATTTGTCCCTCACCTTCAGGACCTCTTTTTCAACCTCCTTCACCTGCAAGCAAACATTTTGATCTGGCACAGGCTTATCTTCTTCAAATAAATCAAAATTGATCCTCTAATCTTCAAATCCCAATTCTAGTTTCTTTCTTCCCATATGAACTACACAACTTGCAGTTAACATAAATGGCCTTCCCAAGATTAAGGGAATGTCATTATCTTCCCTGATATCCATTACAATAACATCTTCTGGGGAGGTAAAATGTTTTACTCTAACCAAAACATCTTCAATTACCCTATATGGTCTGGTGATGGAGCAGTCAGCCAATTGTAAAGTCATCCTGGTAAGCATGATTTCCAACTCTCGCAGTCTTCTGCACATAGAAAGTGGCATCAGATTGGTACTGGCTCCCAAGTCAATGAGAGCTTTTCCCACTGTGACTTCACCTATTGAACAAGGAATGGCCACACTCCTAGGGTCTTTGTTCTTTGGTGGGAGGATTTTCTGAATCACAGCACTGCAATTACCCTCCACAACTATATTTTCCTGGTGAATGTACTTGTGCTTCTTTGTCAACATGTCTTTTAAAAACTTTGAGTAGAGTGGCATCTGTTGTAGAGCTTCTCCAAAGGGCATTGTTATTTCCAGTTTCCTGAAAATGTCTAGGAATCTTGCCAGGTGGTGTTCCTTATCTTTCTTGGAAGGTACCAAAGGGTATGGCACTTCCTTTCCCTCATCTAAAGCTATTTCTTTTCTCTTGCTTTTTCATTCTTACTTTTTTCATTTTCTTTATTTTTTTTCTAATTTTTATTTTTCTTCTTTTTCTTTTTCTTTTTCTCCCTCTATTTCTTTTTCATTGACACTTATTTGTTTTTTCTCTCCACTGACTCCTCTCATATTTTGCCTCATCATTTCCTTTATCAGTAGTGTCCTTAAAAACAACTTGTTTCTTCAAAGCAATAGTATCCTCATCCTCTGCTGCCATAAACTTCCTGCTTCTTGTCATAATAACTTTGCACTCTTCTTTGGGATTTTTCTCAGTATTAGCTCCAAAGCTGCTGGATGACTTCTTAGCTATATGCTTAGCCAGTTGACCCACCTAGATCTCAAGATTTTTTAGGGCTGACTCAGTGCCCTTGTGATTGGACATGGTCACTTGCATGAACTGAGCCAGGGTCTCCTCTAGTTTGGTAGTCCTCTAAAAAAGATTTGGCCCTTGTTGAGGTGGCCTGTTGGACGGTTCACCTTGGTCCTTATTGAATTGATTGCCAGGGTGTGATTTCCATTGCTCTTGTTGATTCTAGGGACTTTGCTGGAAACCTGAAAATCCTCCTTGGTTGTACCCTTGCCTCTGTCGATTTCCCATGTAATAATCTTCCTGATTATGCTCTTCGATGGAAATGCAATGGCCTGATTGATGAGCACCACCACAAATGGTACAACCTGCAACCTGCAAAATAGAAGAATGTAAAGGTTGACCAGTAGACAATTTAGTTGGGAACTTACTAAGTGTTTCTGTTAAGACTTCAAGTTGCTTAGAGAGAAACTTATTTTGTGCCAACAAAGCATCTTGTGATGATAACTCCAATAAGCTTTTCTTGGTGGGTTGATGCACTCTATCACGCAGGATAGCATGATCACTAGCAGACATATTCTCAATCAATTCATTTGCCTCTTTAGGGGTCTTCAGCTTTATCTTCCCTCCTGCTAAAGCATCTAACAACTGCTTGGTTTGCGGTCTCAGCCCATCTATAAACATGTTCAACTGAATTGGCTAAGAGAACCCATGAGTGGGAGTCTTTTGTCACAAACCACGAAATCTCTCCAATGCTTCACTCAAAGACTCGTCAGGGAACTGGTGGAATGATGAAATATCAGCCTTCCCTTCTACAGTCTTTGACTCGGGGAAGTATTTCGTCAGAAATTTTTCAACAACTTCCTCCCACGTCTTCAAACTATTGCCTTTGAATGAATGGAGCCACCTCTTGGCTTCTCCTGCCAAAGAAAATGAAAATAAGCTAAGTCTAATGGCATCGTCCAGTACTTCCGCAATCTTTACAATGTTACAAAACTCTATGTATGTTACTAAGTGTGCGTAGGGGTCCTTGTTTGGTAATCCATGAAATAGGTTCCCCTGTATCAGATGAATCAAAGAATGAGGATAGTTTATGTTATGTGCTTGGACTTCTGGCCACACAATACTTGTAAAGAATTGAGGCACAGAACTACTTGAGTAATCTTCAAGGGTAACCCTGTGTTGATGTTCTTAAACCATGACAGCGGCTTCTGGTAACTCTGAGTGGATTCCCTTGATGACGGTGAATAAGATGATGCAGAATCAGAGGATTGAGCCTCTTCTTCTAAAATGGAAGCTACTGTCCTGTCTTGCAACAATTTCCTTCTCCTTTCGGCTCGGTTCCTTCTTAAAGTGGCTTCAATTTCCAAGTCCAGAGGAATTAGATTACCTGTAGGAGATCTATGCATACAAAACACTGACAGAAACAACGGTTATCCAATTCAAGAAGAAAACAAATATGAACACAAACAAATATTCACAAGTAATAAAAGAATAACAAATTAACACTTAAAACTCAACTAAACTTTCCAAATAGAAAGAAGTTCCCCGACAATGGTGCCATAAACTTGGTCAACGACCGGCAAGTGCACCAGATCGCTCAAGTAGTATAAAACGGTAAGTGAATACCGAGTATCGAACTCTCGGGGAACTTGTTTTACTTGGTAAAGCTATGGTTCAGTAAATAGGTGTCTTGTGATAAAAGTTTGGTGTGTAAAGATAGATAGACAACTTGTTGGTCTTCCTACAGGGTGGACTGATATTACTAAGGATGTTCTCTACCTAACAATGTTCCTGTATTCTATGTTGTCTCCTAGAATACTAAACCCCGATGTCTCATGCATGTTTAGCCTAATCCTGATCAAGCATCATCCTCAGATGTCTCTTGTTGGACTAAACTTAACCAGAACTGCAATAAGACATACATACCAAAAACTAAGTTACCGTACCCCGATGTCTCGTGAAAATACGATAAGCTAGCCCCGCCATATCAGGTTCTAAGGATCAAACCATTTCCCAATGTTAAGTGACCCTAACTAAGCATGCAATTGCGTGATCAAGGCAAAGGCACACTAGAATTAAGTATTGATAGCACAATGAACACATAAAACATCATTAGAAAAATATGAAAGTATTTACATCAAGTATCCCATAGGAAGAACCAACTGAGGATTTAGCTCTCCATAGCAGGGAAGCTTCTTTTACAACAATGAAAAGAGAAAATGAAAGATTGAAGAAGTACAAGTAGTACCTAATCTTATCCGGAGCCCCATGAACTGATTGCCTAGCGTTGTTCCTGCGTCCTCCACCATCGAGTCTGGAGCCCCACGAATTGATTGCCTAGCGCTGTTCGTCTATCCTCCACACTCAAATTTTATCCGGAGCCCCATGAATTGATTGTCATTCATGCATCCACCAATATCGAGTCTGGAGCCCCACGAATTGATTGCCTAGCGCTGTTCGTCTATCCTCCACCCTCAAATCTTATCCGAAGCCCCATGAATTGATTGTCATTCATGCATCCTCCACCATCGAGTCTGGAGCCCCACGAATTGATTGCCTAGCGCTTTTCGTCTATCCTCCACCTTCAAATTTTATCCGGAGCCCTATGAATTGATTGCCATTCATGCATCCTCACCATCGAGTTTGGAGCCCCACGAATTGATTGCCTAGCGCTGTTCGTCTATCCTCCACCCTCAAATTTTATCCGGAGCCCCATGAATTGATTGTCATTCATGCATCCTCCACCATCGAGTCTGGAGCCCAACGAATTGATTGCCTAGCGTTGTTCGTCTATCCTCTACCCTTAAATCTTATCCGGAACCCCATGAATTGATTGTCATTCATGCATCCTCCACCATCGAGTCTGGAGCCCCACAAATTGATTGCCTAGCGCTGTTCGTCTATCCTCCACCCTTAAATCTTATTCAGAGCCCCATGAATTGATTGCCTAGCGCTGTTCATGCGTCCTCCACCATCGAGTCTGGAGCCCCACAAATTGATTGCCTAGCGCTATTCGTCTATCCTCCACCCTCAAATTTTATCTGGAGCCCCATGAATTGATTTTCATTCATGCATCCTCCACCATCGAGTCTGGAGTCCCACGAATTGATTGCCTAGCGTTGTTCGTCTATCATCCGCCCTCAAATTTCACCCTCAAATCTTATCTGGAGCCTCATGAATTGATTGTCATTCATGCGTCATCCACCATCAAGTCCGGAGCCCCACGAATTGATTGCATAGCGCTGTTCGTGTATCCTCCACCGTCCTATGCGGAGCCCCATGAATTGATTGCCTAGCGCTGTTCATGTGTCGTCCGTTATCTAGGGCGGAGCCTCCGATGACTGTGAAATATGATTTTTTGTTATTTTCTCGATCGGTTCCTTCGCCAAACATGTGTATATGTGTATATTATGTTATTGGTGTTTTTGTTGTTTGTGTTTGTTTTGTGTTGTGCAGAGAAAGAAGAAGGAGAGACGGGAGTCGTCATAGACTAATCACAGAAAAGGCGAAGAAGGACGAAATCAGTGTTTTATCTTTGCTTTCCTCTTTTCTCCGATAAAATCTAAGTAAAGAGGGGCAACTGTCATACCCTAATTTCGTCCGGGGACCATTGTTTCATGGCATGTAACCTTTATTTGACCGCTTCGAGGTACTTGGCACCCTTTGTTGCACAATACGTGAAGTTCTGAGACATGCCGGAAATCAAAAGGAAGCATTGTTACGCAATCCGTGAAATTCCGTAACATGTCGGAAATCAAAAGGAAGTATTGTTACACAATCCGTGAGTTTCCGTAATATTCTGAAAGCTAAAAAATGAGTAATTACATGACCCGTAAGGTTTCGTAACCTTACGGAAAGAAAACAAGTATCGTTACAAAATTCGTAAAGTTTTGTAATGTTACGGAAAAAAAACCACAAAAAAAAGCAAAAGGGGGTGTATTTCGTAAAAAAGGGTGCAAATAGCAACCAGGCCCACTTGGGCCTTCCAGGATGTTCCTCCAGAAGGCGGTTGCTTCTGGAGGAAGCAACCTGGCTCGCTTGGGCGAGCTGGGTGGCAAGCTCCTCCCCTATTTTCCTATAAATAGAGGGAGGAGTGAAGAAGAAAGGGGTTCAGCCCTTCTGGTACTTCGTAATCACTTAAAATTAGTGAGGAAAATTGTTTCCGTGAAGAAAATCCAAGGCGAGGCGCTTCCGTAACGTTTCCGTGGGTGATTTTGCGAAGATTTTCAACCGTTCTTCGTCGTTCGTTCTTCGTCGTTCTTCGGTCTTCAACCGGTAAGTTCCCGAAATCGAACTTTTCAATTCATTCTATGTACCCTTAATGGTCCCCACTTGTTTTGCGTGCTTTTATTTTCGTTTCATTTACTTTCCGTACCCCCTTTTGACGTGCTTTAGTCATTTACTTAAGTCATTTTCTCGCCTAATCAAAAAATAAAATAAATTTCCACCGATCATTAGATTTGTAATATCTGTTAATTTCTGTTAAAATGAAATCCGACCGTTCGGTCATGCCGTAACCACGTTGGAAACCAAAAAGGGGTAAAATAATAATATAATAATAAAAAAAATAACTTTTAGGAAAATAAACCAAAAAATCAATCGGACATTTCTGTTTGGGATTTCTCTTTCTTAATTGAATTGACTAATAACTAAAGTGAAACTAAGGCTAAAATCAACTCGCAAAGTCAAGCTCGTCCGCAAAAAATCACTAAAAAAAGGATTTTAAGGTTCGATACCTCAGTTTTTCTCACAAAGTAAAAATGGATTATTTTAAGGTCCAACGCCTTAAAAGGACCACCTTCCAAGTAAAAAGAATCGCTTGATTCGCCCTTTAGAAAGAACTACGTGGGTTTGATTTCCTCTTCGATGGAGGGTACGTAGGAGCAAGAGCCCCGCTTTTGTCGACCTCAAAAATAAAAAAGAAATAAAAGGTTTAAATACATAATTTCACACAATCCTAATCTAAGTTTGTTGTCCTTTGGGACAAACATGAGAGGTGCTAATACCTTCCTCAAACGTAAATATAACTCTCGAATCTGGAATATTCTTCATGACCAGTTTCCTTCGGTTTTTCCGTCGTTTTCCACAAATAAGCGTTTGTGGCGATTCCGTGCATTTTCCTCCCAAAAGGAAGGAGATACCCACGCAGTCACCACCGCCCCAACATGGATGAAAACACCCCAAAACGCCCAAAACTCATACCAACACAACCACCCGAACTTTTCGATCCGAACCGGAAGTTCCCTCCCAACTCAAGTGGAAGGGCCTCCCGCAACAGAAAAAGCGCCTGCCCAACACACAGCTCCAGCCATTCCCCGGCCAGCCAATAATACAACTCCTAGCGCAAGCTATAACAATGCATGACACCCCCCGAAAGACGAGTTCTCTCCTGTTCCCATGGCATATTCCGAGTTGTGACCCTCATTATTGGAAAATCATTTGGTGGTGGCCATACCCGGGAAGGTCTTCCAGCCACCATACCCCAAGTGTTACAACTCAAATGCCACATGCGCATACCATAGTGGAGCCCCCGGACACAACATTGACTCTTCCCTGCCATTCAAGTATAAGGTGCAACACCTAATAAATGTCGGTTGGCTATCATTTCAAGAAGAGTGCCCCAACGTTAAAACCAATCCACTAGCCAGTCATGGAGGGGCTAGCGTAAACGCCATCGAAAAGGATAGGCCGTCAGGGTCAAAGAGATTAGAAGATGTGGCTACGTTTAGATGATTCATCTACCAGTCGTTGCAGGCAGCATGCATGGTCTCTCGTGGCGGAGGCGAAAGTGACGAATGCCTGTTTCATCTCAGGGAATCACACGACATGGAAACCTGCCCCGCGGTGGAAGCGTTACTTCAACGGCTCATGGACTGGGGGCAGCTCGAACTGTCCGAGGGAGATAAGGAAGAACCGCAGATTTGCATGTAGTCGGCAGAAAAGGAAGATTCCCCCAACCCCCAAAGCCCTAGTAATATGTTTCACTAGGAATGTGACCGGCTCCGGGTCCAAGTACCCCCCGACAGTACCCAAGCCAACGCCATTTTCCTATCAAAGCAATAAGGTCGTTCCATGGAAGTATACCCCTCCCGCTTTTGGAGAAAGGGCTGCAACCGAGGTTGACTCCTTGTCAGCCAAGGTGACCAACATTACCGGCCTTAGTGGCATAACCCACAGTGGCCGAGTGTTCGATCCCCCTCACTCGGCAGAATTGCCCTCCAAGGGGAAAGCACCCATGATCCAAGAGTCCGCAGACGTGGCCACCCCCTTAAAAGAAGTGGATCCCCCGATGGTGAAAGGAGCTGAAAAGAAAGAAGGTCTTCAAGGAAAGGCGGTGACCTTGGAAGAGGCTCATGAGTTTCTTCGTCTCATCCAAGAAAGCGAGTTTAAAGTAGTTGAGCAACTGAATAAAACTCTGGCAAGGATCTCTCTGCTCGAACTGCTCATAAACTCCGAGCCTCATCGTGCACTATTGGTAAAGGTCCTCAACGAAGCCTATGTAGCACAAGACATCTCAGTTGAGGGTTTTGAAGGCATTGTTAATCATATAACTACCAATAACTATATCGCGTTCGCGGAAGAAGAGATTCCCGTCGAGGGGAAAGGGCACAACAAAGCTCTACATGTGTCTGTCAGATGCATGGATCATGTCGCCGCTAAGGTGCTCATCGACAATGGTTCAAGTTTAAATGTGATGCCAAAGACCACCTTGGAGAAACTTCCTTTTAATGTGTCGCGTCTAAAGCCAAGTTCGATGGTAGTACGAGCCTTTGACAGTAGTTGGCGGGAGGTGATGGGGGAAATCGACATCCCCATTCAGATAGGCCCCCACACTTGCAATGTGGTTTTTCAAGTGATGGACATAAATCCCGCCTACAGATGCCTTTTGGGGAGACCCTGGATTCACGCGCTAGGAGTGGTCCCTTCGACGCTTCACCAGAAATTGAAATTCGCGGTTGGTGGACTCTTGGTGATAGTGTCAGGCGAAGAAGATATGTTGGTGAGCTGCCCCTCCTCCACACCATATGTAGAAGTAGTGGAAGAATCATTGGAAATAGATTTCCAATCCTTCGAGGTGGTGAGTTGTGCCTCTATGGAAACAAGTCCGTTGCTACCTTGTCTCTCTAATGCGGCCCTAATGGTGGCACGGGTAATGCTCAGGCACGGTTATGAGCCCGGAATGGGTCTGGGCAAGGACAGCCACGGGAATGCCGATGTGGTCGACATTAGGGGTAACCCGTACAAATATGGGTTTGGGTATGAACCCGGGAAACCGGGAAGAAGGAATGCACCGTCAAGACTCCGGGTAGATAGAGCATGGCCCGACCATGTTAGCCAGTGTTTCACAAGTGTCGGGATAATGTTCGAGGAAGAGGTGGTGGCAATAGGAGAGGAATCTCCACAAGATCCGCCACGTTTCGTGCGACCATGCCATGCCAATTCCCAAGTGGGGAACTGGCGCGTGATGAGCCAATCGGAAGTCTATACCACTGATTCAATGTAATTAGAGGTTATAGATTCCTTTCTCTTTTGTTTTGTGAAACCGACCTTATTAAATAAACAAAGAGATCTTGTTTCATCTATTCTTGCGATTCCACTTTTTCTCATATCATTTTGCATGTTTTTGTTTTTGTCTTGAATGGTATAGATGTGAGGGTCGATTCTTTGAGGATCCTAACAACGAGGGTTTGATAATCGATTTTGACCGAGAAGTAAGTCAAACAATAAACGAAGAAGAGGAAGAGGACATCCTTTCACCAGAGTTGGAGAGATTGATTGCTCAGGAAGAACGTGAAATGAAGCCTCACCAAGAGGAAACCGAACTGATAAACTTAGAGACCGGAGAGGGAAAGAAAGAAGTGAAAGTAGGAACCGATATGACCGCACCTATCCGCCAAGGTTTGATAACCATTCTTGAAGAATATCAAGACATCTTCGCATGGTCGTACCAAGACATGCCAGGTCTGGACCTCGACATTGTGCAGCATAAGTTGCCATTGAATCCTGGGTCTTCCCCAGTTAAGCAAAAATTACGAAGGATGAGACCCGAAATGTCTTTGAAAATTAAAGAAGAAGTAAGAAAGCAGTTCGATGCGGGTTTCTTGGCTGTAGCTCGATACCCAGAATGGGTAGCCAACATTGTCCCGGTCCTAAAAAAGGACGACAAAGTGCGAATGTGCGTAGACTATCGGGACTTAAACCGAGCCAGTCCTAAAGACAATTTTCCCTTGCCACACATTGATATACTGGTAGATAATACAACCAAGTTCGCCCTTTTCTCCTTTATGGATGGTTTCTCAGGGTATAATCAGATAAAGATGGCACCCGAAGATGTGGAGAAGATTACTTTCGTCACCGTATGGGGAACATTCTGCTACAAAGTGATGGCCTTCGGGCTGAAAAATGCTGGGGCAACCTATCAACGTGCCATGGTAGCTTTGTTCCACGACATGATGCATAAAGAGATAGAAGTCTATGTAGATGACATGATTGCCAAATGTCAGACCGAGGACAAACACCTCGTCAATCTGCATAAGCTGTTTGGAAGGCTGCGGAAATACCAACTGAAACTAAACCCCGCCAAGTGCACCTTCGGGGTGAAATCGGGGAAGTTATTAGGATTTATCGTGTGCCAGAAAGGGATAGAGATAGATCCCGAGAAAGTGAAGGCCATTCTTGAAATGCCAGAGCCACGCACGGAGAAACAGGTTCGAGGTTTCCTGGGTAGGTTGAATTACATCGCGAGATTTATCTCGCAACTCACCCCTACCTGCAAGCCCATCTTCAAACTATTGCGTAAGAACCAGGCGGTCCTGTGGAACAGCGACTGCCAAGAGGCCTTCGAAAAAATCAAACAGAGCCTCGCAAATCCCCCGGTGCTCATGCCACCTGTAACAGGAAGACCTCTTTTCCTGTACATGATTGTGTTAGACAAGTCTATGGGGTGCGTGTTGGGTCAGCACGACGACTCTGGGAAAAAGGAACAAGCCATTTACTATTTAAGCAAAAAGTTTACCGCGTGTGAGATGAATTACTCAATGTTGGAAAGGACGTGCTGTGCCTTGGTATGGGCATCACATTGTCTTAGGCAGTACATGCTCAGTCATACCATGTGGCTTATTTCCAAAATGGATCCCGTGAAATACATCTTTGAGAAGCCGGCCCTCACGGGATGAATCGCTAGGTGGCAGGTACTACTATCTGAATTCGATATTGTGTACGTCACCCAAAAGGCGATAAAGGGAAGCGCCTTGGCAGATTATTTGGCCCAACAACCCCTCCAAGATTATCGGCCGATGCACCCTGAGTTCCTGGATGAAGACATCATGGCCCTATTCGAAGAGAAGCGGACGCACGAGGATATAGATAAATGGATTGTTTGTTTCGATGAGGAATCTAATGCTTTGGGCCATGGAGTAGGGGCGGTCCTTGTATCCCTAGATGATCAATGTATTCCTTTCACGACCAGGCTAAGTTTCGATTGTACCAACAATATGGCCAAATATGAAGCGTGCGCCCTTGGGATTCAAGCGACCATTGATTTTGATGTAAAACTACTCAAAGTGTATGGAGACTCGGCTTTGGTAATACGCCAGTTGAGAGGAGAATGTGAAACTAGGGATCAAAAGTTGATACTCTATCAAACTTATATCTTGAAGTTAGCCGACTTCTTTGACGACATTTCTTTCCACCATATACCTTGGGAAGAGAACCAAATGGCCGATGCATTGGCCACCTTGGCATCCATGTTTCAACTTGCCCCACACGGGGATCTGCCGTATCTTGTGCGATAGAGGAAGAGTGAGACGGGAAACCGTGGTATTTTGACATCAAACAGTATGTTGAGAACAAAGAATATCCACCAGGGATTTCCGACAATGACAAAAGAACGTTAAAGAGATTGGGTACTAGTTTCTTTGTGAGTGGTACCATCCTGTACAAACGGAACCACGACATGACCCTCCGGCGATGCGTAGATGCCAAAGAGGCGAACTACATGATTGAGGAAATCCACGGGGGTTCATTTTGGACACATGTCAATGGGCATGCTCTACCACATCCTCTGAATGTCATGTCAGCCCCTTGGCCCTTTTCCATGTGGGGGATAGATGTCATTGGGGCCATCGAACCCAAAGCTTCGAACGGTCATCGCTTCAAAGCTTCGAACCCAAATGAGTCGAAGCGGCTTCTTATACCAATGTCACGAGGAGTGTGGTGGTCAGATTCATAAAGAAGGAACTGATTTGTCGATACAGACTCCCTAGGAAGATCATTACTGACAATGGCACCAATCTGAATAACAAAATGATGCAGGAAATGTGCGAGGATTTCAAGGTCGCCAACTGTCGCAACCTACCCTTTTGCGGGCGAGCGAGGCAAGGCTCACGGGTGCGTCTTCCAAAGGAGGAAAATGCGCGGAGTCGCCACCAACGTTTATTTGTGGAAAACGTCGGTAAAACCGAAGGAAATAGGTCATGAAGAATATTCCAGATTCGGGAGTTGTATTTACATTTGAGGAAGGTATTAGAAGCTCTCACGTTTGTCCCAAAGGACAATAGCCTTAATTTTAGAATTTTGTGAAATTGTGTACCTAAACTTTTATTTATTTTTATTTTTGAGGTCGACAAAAGCGGGGCTTTTGCTCCTACGTACCCTCCATCAAAGAGGAAATCAGACCTACGTAGTTCTTTCTAAAGGGAAAATCAAGCGATTCTTTTTACTTGGAAAGAGGTCCTTTTAAGGCGTTGGACCTTAAAATGACCCATTTTTACTTGGTGAGAAACCCTGAGGTATCGAACATTAAAATTCTTTGTAGTGATTTTTTGCGGTCGAGCTTGACTTTGCGAGTTGATTTTAGCCTTAGCTTCACTTTAGTTATTAGTCCATTCAATTAAGAAAGAGAAATCCCAAAGAGAAACGTCCGATTGCTTTTTATGGTTTATTTTACTAAAAGATATTTTTTGATTATTATATTATTATTTTACCTCTTTTTGGTTTCCAACGTGGTTACGGCATGACCGAACGGTCGGATTTCATTTTAACAGAAATTAACGGATATTACAAATCAAATGATTGGTGGAAATTTATTTCATTTTTTGATTAGGCGAGAAAATGACTTAGGTAAATGACTAAAGCACGTCAAAATAGGGTACAGAAAGTAAATGAAATGAAAATAAAAGCACGCGAAACAAGTGGGGACCACTAAGGGTACATAGAATGAATTGAAAAGTTCGATTTTGGGAAACGAAGAACGGTTGAAAATCTTCGCGAAATCACCCACGGAAACGTTACGGAAGCGCCTCGGCTTGGATTTTCTTCACGGAAACAATTTTCCTCACTAATTTTAAGTGATTACGAAGTACCAGAAGGGCTGAACCCCTTTCACCTTCACTCCTCCCTCTATTTATAGGAAAATGGGGGAGGAGCTTGCCACCCTGCTCGCCCAGGCGAGCCAGGTTGCTTCCTCCAGAAACAACCGCCTTCTGGAGGAACATCCTAGAAGGCCCAAGTGGGCCTGGTTGCTATTTGCACCCCCTTTTTTACTAAATACACCCCTTTTCTTTTTTTGGTGATTCTTTTTCCGTAACGTTACGAAACTTTACGAATTTCGTAACGATACTTGTTTTCTTTCCGTAAGGTTACGGAACCTTACGGGTCATGTAATTACTACTTTTTTAGCTTTCGGAATGTTACGGAAACTCACGGATTGCGTAACAATACTTCCTTTTGATTTCCGGCATGTTACGGAATTTCACGGATTGCGTAACAATGCTTCCTTTTGATTTTCGGCATGTCTCGGAACTTCACGTATTATGCAACAAAGGGTGTCAAGTACCTCGCAGCAGTCAACCAAAGGTTGCATGCCATCAAACAATAGTCCCCGGACGAAATTAGGGTATGACAGTTGCCCCTCTTTACTTACCTTTTATCGGAGATAAGAGGAAAGCAAAGATAAAACACTGATTTCGTCCGTCTTCGCTCTCTCCGTGATTAGTCTATGACGACTCCCGTCTCTCTTCTTTCTTTGCACAACACAAAACAAACACAAACAAAAGACACCAATAACAGAATATATAGGAATACACATGTTTGGCGAAGGAACCAATCGAGAAAATAACAAAAAATCATATTTTCCAGTCACCGGAGGCTCCGTGCTTGATAACGGAGGATGCATGAACAGCGCTAAGCAATGAATTCATGGGGCTCCAAATAGGATGGTGGAGGATACACGAATAGCGCTAGGCAATCAATTCGTGGGGCTCCGAACTCGATGGTGGAGGATGCATGAATGACAAGCAATTCATGGAGCTCCAGATAAGATTTGAGGGTGGAGGATAGACGAACAGCGCTAGGCAATCAATTCGTGGGGCTCTAGACTCGATGGTGAAGAATGCATGAAAGAAAGGCAATTCATGGGGCTTCAGATAAGATTTGAGGGTGGAGGATAGACGACCAGCATTTGGCAATCAATTCGTGGGGCTGCAAACTCGATGGTGGAGGATGTATGAATGACAAGCAATTCATGGGGCTCCGGATAAGATTTGTTGGCAGGACCGAATGGTCCACCGGTTTTTTTTTTCCACCTAAATGGCTAACATGTTTTAGCAAGGAAAAATAAACCATTCACGAGAGCACCATATTGTCGAGAAACAATATACCCATGCCAAAAGTAATTTTCCTTATAACTGAAAATGAAGGGCAGGATGTCAACATTTAGCTTTTAAATGAACATTCAGGGGAAACGTCGGGTCAAACTGAAACTGGGAATAAAATCACTCATAGTGTATAAAAACTCACACAGGTAAGTGTTTTACCCTAATTCCAAACCATAGCTGCACCATGACTTTATTTTGCACATGATTTCCTATCGAACCAAAAGATCACACACACGACCACGGATCAATAGGATTTTCTCGAGGGTAGTGTTTTTGGAGAGGAAGATTGGTGTTTCGGTCTTTTCCTCTTTGTTTATGTGGGGCGGGATATCGCCAGTCGAGAACGACTTTGAATGGCAATCCCAAAGGAAGAACTACTTCAAAAATGGGTTTTCCTTTGCCGGTAGTCATTTACCCAGCCAGAAATTTATCTGGTCAGAAGATCTTCCATTCTCTTTCCTGGTTTCCTGTATTGATCCGGAATTATTCTATTTCTCCTTCGATATTTTTCTTTTTACTTTCTTCCGATCTTCGATCGGGAATCCTTTTTTTCCTTTTCTTTTCTTTCTTTTCATTTCTTCCTTTCCAATCTTTGATTGGAAATTTGGGTTTTAGCATTCGTTATTCGCTCTCCCATAAGGAGATTCTGTGTCCTTTTCTTCGGGGAAAGGATGAGGATTCTTTTCATGGGCCAAGGTTCAAAGTAGCTCAAGGTTGTGTCTCAACATGGTCTTTTCATCGTGCGAGCCCAATTTTGATATCTGGGGCAAAACAAATTCGTGTGTCAAGGTGTCGGTCTCGGGTTGAATTTCCATATTATTTCCACGAGGCACGCGTAACAATGATGATTTGGAAACGTGCAAAATTAGTCATGGCTACAACTAGGTGGGTACTCAAGCATCCAGTTTATGGCATTGTGATACTAAGGCTTTGGATTTACACAAGTAGACCCAATATTTCCAAATTATGTTCTTTCATAGGTTCAATGAATCCATCCATTCTCATCTTGATTATTCTGGAAAATAAACTCTTAGCGTCGGTCTCTTGTTTCCAAAAGATATGTTTGCTCTCTACGAATGATTTATGCTTCCTATGACCATAACATGCCGACCTTTGAGGTCTTTCCTTCTTTTTCTTTTTGTTTCATTTTTTATGTTTGCAAAAACTATACATCCATCGCCATCTACGAGAAAAGCTTTTCTTTGTACACCTACATTCCTATACACGAAAAACTTTTTCCGTATACACACATATTAAAAACTCTTTCTCTTTATATCAACACGGTCTATATAAAAACTCTATTCCTGTTCAAAGATTTCTTTTTCGTTTTCCAACGTACACTCGTGGTTTATACAAAAATTCTTTATATACACCCATTACTCACACACAAGAATTTCTTTTCACACCTTATTTACACATACACAAAATCTTTCCATACATTTTTTTACATATAAAAAACTCTTTTCTTTTCTTTATATATAGACACGACATTTGTTCACAACGCCTCTTTCTTTTTTTCTATTCTTGGCGTTATCATGCTTTTTGTTCGTTTTATTTTTAGGACGACGTTCCTAAAGGAAAACTCTACAAGGTTCTGGGATTTCAACAAACATTATCGACAATAACAAAGTAAGCACTAACGCAAAAGTCCAACCAACATGTATGCACAAAACAAGAGACAATCGAAAAAACAAAACAAACGTTAGTCCCTCAAGTTATAAAAAATAAAATGATATGTAACAGATAAAAGAGGAAACATAAAAGAGAATATGAATCTGGGAATCCCTCGGTCATGTGGCTCCACTCCCTCACAAGAAACCGAGTAAATCTGTCATCTCCTCATCCATGCGGGCCTCCTCTGCATCACTGGGAGCCTCTGCGGGCGCCTCCCCTGCCTGGGCCTCAGGCCAATCTCCGAGCCATGCAACCTCAGCCCTGAACTGATCTGGAGTAGGGAACGCAAAAGGAGCGAAACCATGGCTTTGCTGACTGAGGCTGAGCTGGTAGAGACACTCATCTATCTGCACCTGCCCCCTGTGGTTGGCCGCCTAATGGCGAACCAAGTGCTGTAAATACCGCTCCATGCCAAATGACCCAGCTGGATCAGCCTGATGAGGTGGTGGCGGTGCGTCTGTGGCTTGTGGAGCATCACCCTGCGCCTGTCTAGGCGTGCAATACTTCTCAATGAAGGCCAGGGTGATCGGCGGTCGAATCACCTTACTAGGTGTGACGGGAACCCCGAATGACTGGCAGAGACTCGTGATCAATGCTGGAAACCCCAGGGCCCTGTTAGACATATCTGGGTCTAGAGGGTGCCTGGTAGGTGGCATACCTGCAAATAAATAAATGGCGTCAGCAATCAACTGAGCCACATGGACGCTCATCCGTGTCAGGATGGCATACACCAGCTGACACTTCGGCAGAGGGAGGTCGGAGTTATGATCGCTAGGCAGGACATTGCTGAGCAGCAACGTCATCCACATCTGGGTCAAGGTGGTCATGCTGGTGCGCATGATCCGCACCCGTCTCCCGGCAGCGGTCCGGGCAAAATCCTGACCCGGTATGCATAACAGCTGAGCAATGGCCTCATCGTCAAATCCATCGGCCCGGTTCTTTCTCTGACTAAACTCGCACTCCTGGCCCTCCTCTATCACTAGCGGGTCTCCCAGGAACTAGCTGAGGGCGTCTGCATAAAAAAGAATCCACTGGCCCCTTACCCATGACCGCATGTCCCGCACGCCCTCCTTTGTGGGCCAAGCATTAGCGTAAAACTCTAGCACTATATCTGGGTCAAACATAGCCATGGGTGTGACCAGCAACGTCCAACGCTGACGAGCTATCTCTTCCCGAAAATCTACGTACTCATCGTCCCTGAGCTGGATGCGTCTCTCTCGGTGGAACGACCATCCTTTGATGGCCTCGAAATGCTGCTGGTGCTCAGCGCTCTTGAAACGATGGCTGTCAAACTCGGGAGCGGCACTGCTCCCCTCAGCCGCAGCGTCCCTCCTAGATCTCTTTGTGGAAAGCTTCCTCAGAGCCATTTCCTGCGAGGACAAACATTTGGAAAGTTAGTTTACGAGAAATATACCAATCATTACAAACAAGAGCCAAACAACACTTCATATGGCGCGAGTGTCAACATGAACTTTATAAAATAATCATATCGGGGCCATGCTATTTTATGACACATATGCATTTGCACACATAAAAATTTGGTGAAAGGCACTTTACGACACACATCCATGTACATATTTTTTGACAAACCTTTTCTTGCTACATATTTACATATATACACACATTTTTTGGAAGGCTTCTTTTGCTACCTACTCACAAATACACATATTTTGAAAGACACTTTTACGCTACCCATCCAAACACTTTGTAAGGCACTTCATGCTATATATATTCATATTTTGCAAGGCATTTTATTCAACATTTTGCAAGGCATTTCATGCTACATATTTACATACATACATATTATCGAAGGGTTTCTTCATGCAATCTAAGCGCAAGGCATTCCTCATGAGGCAGCAAGCTTTGAATTCTAGTAAAAAAAACTCCTCAAACATATTATAATACTCATGCATCTTTTACATTCAAAACCAGAAACTTGGATTCCTAGGCATGAGTCATCCTTTTGGCACTTTAGTCTAGCTTCTACAAACTACCCACACACTCACAATGCGCACAATTTATTTCGCAAGCTAAGTTCCACAAAATCATGCGCAAATGCCATTGAGGCATTTCACCGAACACTTGGTGGGCGCATGTTTAAGCATGAAAATCAAGGGAATGGGGGCAATGTGGCATGCCCCATTATCTCAGAACGCACCCTAGGCCTAAGGCCATCCCCTACAACCCCTCAATTCAACAAAAACAAGCAATAATTCAAGGATAAATCCCTCACGTTTTGAGCAAATACATGCAACTTAGAGCACCAAAATATATCAATGGAAAGCCAAAGAGCCCAAGAATGAGGTACTTACTTTTTGGAGATGAATAATAGAGCAAAATGGAATCAAAAACGTGAAAAATGATGACCTATGGGCTGCAAAATTGGTGATTCCCGTAGCCTTCTTTTTGAATGAGGGGGGGGGGGGGGGAAGAGTTTTTGGTGCAGAAACCTTCCCCCTTCCCTTTTTTAACCCATTTCATACAGAATTTGCTCACCCAGGCGAGCTAACCTGCATTTTTTTTTGGCGAAACAAGTAAGACTCCTAAGGGTCAGCGTTTGCTTACTCGAAACCCCTCATGGTAGATTAGGCATCTAATACTTACTTTATAGACACGACAACAATAATTACTGGAGATTTTAAAGGATACGGGGCTGCCTCACAGTGACACTTTCCGTTTGTCCCGGGCTAAGCAAAGGATGACGACCTATTGGTTATGACCCTAGCCTCTCCTTGCGTCCGTCCCAAAGTACCTGAAAGTAGGAAAAACCAATGCGTCGCAAATCATGACCGCGTCGTCGTCTTACCTTGATTGGTTTCTGCCTTTGAGCTTGTCTTGACCTCTGACCGTTGCCTAAGACGATTCTGCCCCTGTTTATCACAAATTATGCATGCGTATGCGTATGCATGAATGTTTTCAAATGCAATAATCTTCTTTGGGTTCAGTTTTAATTAAGCACTTGGGGCACCCCATGAACTAAGCGAAAAGGCTCAGGTTATCACAAACTGCACATGGTTTAAAACCAAAGTGAGGACTGAAGCCTCAGACCCGTGTTCTCTTCTTTTAAAGAACTGTGACGAGGCAATTAGAGCGGATAGGAATCCCTTGAGGAAACCAAGAAGAACACAAAAAAAAAAGAACATGCAGCGGTTTCCTCAATTGCCCCAGATTTCAAGCATAATATCGCTTAACGACATCGGAGTTCACGGGCGAGGGTTGCTCCTTGCCATCCATGTTGGTGAGCACCAGAGCCCCCCCCCCCCAGAAAAAGCCTTTTTCACAACGAAAGGTCCTTCGTAATTCGGGGCCCACTTCCCTCAATTATCTTTAACAGCGTAGGGTATCTTTTTCAGGACAAGGTCCCCCTGATTGAACTTGTGCGGGCGTACCTTCTTGTCGAACACGTTCTTTATCCTTTGTTGATATAGGCGCCCATGGCTCATGGCCGTCAAACGCTTACCTTCAATAAGGTTGAGTTGGTCATAGCGTGTTTGAGCCCACTCTGATTCTTCTAGGCCCGATTCCGCTAGTATCTTCTGGGAAGGGACCTCTACCTTAAATGGGAGTACCGCTTCCATCCCGTAAACCAAGGAACACGGCGTTGCCCCAGTAGAAGTTTGTACCGAGGTTCGATATCCATGTAGGGAAAAAGGAAACATCTCATGCCAATCTTTGTATGACACCGTCATCTTCTGAATAATCTTCTTAATATTTTTATTTGCAGCCTCCATAGCCCCGTTCATCTTTGGCCGATAGGGGGTGGAGTTATGATGCTGGATCTTGAAATCCCCGCACATTTCCTACATTTGAGGGTGAACGAGGCAGCTAAGTACATGGATGAAAACGTAGGAGCAAGAGCCCCGCAACCTACCCTTTTGCGGGCGAGCGAGACGAGGCTCACGGATGCGTCTTCCAAAGGAGGAAAATGCGCAGAGTCGCCACCAACGTTTATTTGTGGAAAACGTCGGAAAAACCGAAGGAAACCGGTTATGAAGAATATTCCAGATTCAGGAGTTGTATTTACGTTTGAGGAAGGTATTAGCACCTCTCACGTTTGTCCCTGTCGCAACATGCCCTTTTGCGGGCGAGCTAGGTGAGGCTCACGGGTGCGCTTTCCAAAGGAGGAAAGATGCGCGGAGTCGCCACCAACGTTTATTTGTGGGAAACGTCGGAAAAACCGAAGGAAACCGGTCAAAATGAAAATTCTAAGTTCGGGAGTTGTATTTACGTTTGAGGAAGGTATTAGTACCTCTCACGTTTGTCTCAAAGGACAACAGCCTATTTTTTAGAATTGTGGAAATTGTATTACCTTAACTTTTATTTCTTTTTATTTTTTGAGGTCGACAAAAGTGGGGCTTTTGCTCCTACGTACCCTCCACCGAAGAGGAAATCAGACCTACGTAGTTCTTTCTTAAGAGTGAATCAAGTGATACTTTTTACTTGAAAAGTTATCATTTTAAGGCGTTGGACCTTAAAAATGATCCATTTACTTGATAAGGAAAACTGAAATGATAAACTTTCAAAACCCCATTTAGTGACCTTTTTTGTGGACGAGCTTGACTAGGCGAGTAGATTTTAGCCTTAGTTTCACTTTAGTTATTAGTCAATTCGATTAAGAATGACAAATCCCAAAGAGAAAACATTCGATTGATTTTTCGCTTTATTTTACTAAAAGGTATTTTTTGATTATTATATTATTATTTTACCTCTTTTTTGATTTCCAACGTGGTTACGGCACGACCGAACGGTCGAAATTCATTTTAACAGAAATTAACGGATATTACAAATCAAATGATCGGTGGAAATTTATTTTAGTTTTTTGATTAGGCGATAAATGACTTAAATAAATGACTGAAGCACGTCAAAAGGGGGTACGGAAAGTAAATGAAAATGAGAATAAAAATACATGAAACAAAATGTGGACCACCACGGGTACATATAATGAATTGAAAAGCTCGGTTTGAGGTACTTACCAGTTGAAGACTGCAGAAAACGAAGAACGAATGATGAATGTCGAAGAACGGTTGAAAATCTTCGCGTAATTACTCATGGAAACGTTACGGAAGCGCCTCGGCTTGGATTTTCTTCACGGAAACAATTTTCCTCAGCAATTTCGAGAGAATAAGAAGTGCCAAGAAGGCTAAACCCCTTTCCTCTTCACTCCTTCCCCTATTTATAGCAAAATAGGGGAGGAGCTTGCCACCCAGCTCGCCCAGGCGAGCAAGGTTGCTTCCTCCAGAAGCAACCGCCTTCTGGAGGAAGAAATTGGAAGGCCCAAGTGGGCCTGATTGCTATTTGTACCCCTTTTTTACTAAATGCACCCCCTTCTACTCTTTTGGTAATTCTTTTTCCGTAACGTTATGAAACTTTACGAATTTCATGACGACACCTATTTTCTTTCTGTAAGGTTACGAATCCTCACGGATCACTTATTTACTCTTTTTTAGCTTTCGAAGAAGTTACGGAAACTCACGGATTGCGCAAAAACACCTCTTTTTGGTTTCCGCCACATTACGGAATTTCACAGATCGCGTAAGCCTGCTTCCTTTTGATTTCCAGCATGTCTCGGGACTTCACATATTGTGAAACAAAGGATGCCAAGTATCCCAAAGCGGCCGATCAAAGGTTGCATATCATCAAGTAATAATCCCCGAACGAAATTAGGGTATGACAGTTGCCCCTCTTTACTTACCTTTTATCGGAGATAAGAGGAAAGCAAAGATAAGACACTGATTTCATCCGTCTTGCCCTTTCTGTGATTAGTCTATGACGACTCTCGTCTCTACTCCTTCTTTTTCTGCACAACACAAAACAAAATACAAACAACAACAAAAACAACAATATTATAATATACATATACACATTTGGCAAAGGAATCAATCGGGAAAATAACAAAGATCACATTTCCCAGTTAAGAGGATCCGCACTTGACGATGAAAAACCCTGGAGAATGGAGGATTGCACTAGAGGGTCCTCACTAGTCAATCATGAAGTATGGCTCCAAACTCTTTGGGTGGAGGACGCATGAACGAAAACGCAATTCATGGGGCTCCGATAAAAGGCGAGAATGGAGGATTGCACTAGAGGGTCCTCACAAGTCAATCATGAAGCATAGCTCCAAACTCTTTGGGTGGAGGATGCATGAACGAAAACGCAATTCATGGGGCTCCGAAAAAAGGCGAGGATGGAGGATTGCACCAGAGGGTCCTCACTAGTCAATCATGAAGCATAGCTCCAAACTCTTTGGGTGGAGGATGCATGAACGAAAACGCAATTCATGGGGCTCCAAAAAAAAAAGGCGAGAATGGAGGATTGCACTAGAGGGTCCTCACTAGTCAATCATGAAGCATAGCTCCAAACTCTTTGGTGAAGGATGCATGAACGAAAACGCAATTCATGGGGCTCCGAAAAAAAGACGAGAATGGAGGATTGCACAAGAGGGTCCTCACTTGTCAATCATGAAGCATAGCTCCAAACTCTGGGCGTACACCAGCTGACACTTCGGCAGGGGGAGGTCGGAATTATGATCGCTGGGCTGGATGTTGCTGAGCAGCAAAGTCATCCAGATCTGGGTCAGGGTGGTCATGTTGGTGCGCATGATCCGCACCCGTCTTCCAGTAGCAGTCCGGGCAAAATCCTGCCCCGGTATACACAGGAATTGGGCGATGGCCTCCTCATCAAACCCATCGGCCCGGTTCCTCCTTTGGCCATACTCGCATTCTTGGCCCTCCTCCAGCACTAAAGGATATCCCAGGAACTGGCTGAGAGCATCCGCATCAAATGGGATCCACTGACCCCTCACCCAGGATCGCATATCTTGTACACCCTCCTCTGTTGGCCAAGCATTGGCATAAAACTTGAGGACTATGTCTGGGTCGAACTTGGCCATGGGGGTAACCAGCGATGCCCACTGCCGGCGAACTATCTCCTCCTGGAAGTCGGTATACTCGTCGTCCCTGAGCTGAGCGCGTCGCTCCCGGAGAAATGACCATCCCTTGATGGCCTCGAAGCGCTGCTGGTGCTCAGCACTCCTAAAACGATGACTATCATATTCGGGAGCGGAACTGGTTCCTTTAGCCGCTTTATCCTTCCTGGATCTCTTTGAAGCAAGCTTCCTTGGGGCCATTTCCTGCGAGAACAAACATTTGGAAGTTAGTTTTACAAGATAATGCTTATCTTAATACAAAAATGACATGTTAATCCCTCTGATTTTAGAACGAACTCGTGTAATCTATTTATGCACACGCGTATGTGTAGAATATCCTACTATTTATGCCAACATACAAGGACATCCGACACATTCTAATTGTCACACATACATATGCATTTTGAAAGGAACATACACTTTTACGCTCAAGGCATTGCGTCAAAATTTACACTTAATTACATCCTAAACATTTGCTATTACAAACTACCTACACATATTTGAAATATATATCATACAAACTTTTATTGTTTCACTCACACTTATGCATATTGGCAAGCTATTTACATTATGCACACACTTGCATTCAAAAGGGAATTCTGTGCTATCATACATTCATTTAGGAAGCGACCTCAATATTCATTCACCCTTTGCAAAGAATTTCATGCCCCTTTTATTTACCTATATATACACACTATTGCAAGGTGTTTTCCATGCTACCTCTATGCAAAGTATCAAACATAGGGCAGCCCAAATTCGAGCAAAAACTCTCACAAGCAAGTCCTAATTTTCATGCTTTTCTAATTCTAAAAACAAAATTTGGGTTCTTAGCCATGAGTATGTTTCCTTGCGTTGAAGCTACAAGTTTGGGTTCCTAAGCTTGGAATTGCATTTGGGCACCTATTTTGAATCTCCTATGCTATCCCTACATATATAAAATAGTCCCACCATCCTAATTTTACAAAATCAGATTCATACGTCATTGGGGCATTTCACCGAGCACTTGGTGGGCGCATGTTTAGACATAAATTGCAAGAGAATGGGGGCAATGTGGCATGCCCCATTGCTTCAGAATACACCATAGGCCTAAGGCCTTCTCACACAAATCCTTAACTCAGCAAATCAAGCATAAAAAGTAACCCAAAACTGCCCCACAAGCATGAGCATGTTCTCACAATTTAGAGCACCAAAATGAACAAAATGCACCAATGGAAAGCAAAAAACTCAAGGATTGAATACTTACTTGTTGGAGTGAGTAGGAACAACGAAAATGAAAGCAAAACGCAACCAAAAGTGGCTTAGGGGAGAAAAAACCGCAAGCCTTCGAGAGTTCTCTCTTTTGAATGAGGGGGGGGGGGGGGAAGTTTTTGGGTACAAAAACGTTTTCCTCCCTCGTTTTTATATTTTGGGTGCAAGAGTTGCTCGCCCAGGCGAGCTAACCTGCCATTTTTTTTAGGGATACATTAACCATGCCTTCCCCCCTCTTATGGGTTAGCGTTTTGCCTACTTGAACCTACTTAAGTTAGAATTAGGCGTCGATTACTTATTTAAAACAAACAATAGTAATAAAATACTGTGAATTCCAAGGATACTGGGCTGCCTTGCAGCGACGTTCTCCGCTGGCCCAGCGCCGGGAAGGGACGACGGTTGGTCGGTCGTGACCCTATCCTCCATTTGCATCCGTGCCTAAGTACCTGCAAGTAGGGAGCAAACAATGTGCGGCTGATCGAGGCCGTACCCGAATCAAATAAACATGAAAATGCAGTAACTAGGAAGTGATCCTAGGTCGTTTCCCAACGAGCAGTGACAAGCCAAATGTTCATAATATACTTGCAGTAACAGTAACGATGGGGGGGGGGGGGGGTTGGTTGTTTGGTAATTAAAGAGCAGACAAATAAAATGGAATACAAAACTACTAATATTAAAAACGGGTTGTTTCCTCTGATTCAGAAGCCACTCTCTTATCCTGGGTTATGGAGAATTCGTCCCTAACAGTCAACCACTTAATCCAACCCTATTTCAATTTACTAAGCGAAAATCAACTTAGGGTTTTCAATACGTGATTAGGCACCACATACACCAGTTAGCCCTTCGTCCATTAAGCATGAACGCAAGTTAGGCTTAGAGGCAATTAATCGAACACGAAGCGTGCACTGATTAATATTCACAAAATTGGGATAACTGGTGAAGGGAAAACTGCCAGGAAACCACATTACAAACGAAACCTCAAAGAGAGTTGGGCTTCGTCCTCAAAAGGAAACAACACCAGAAAATCTAGCCTTCCATGGATTCAAACAGAAAATGCAAATGAAACATGAAGCAGAAACGTAAATGAACAAGAACGTAAATGAACAGAAACGTAAATGAACAGAAACGTAAATGAAAGTAGAAGAAGAAGCAAGAATGAACTCGTAATTAGAAGCAGAAAACGGAAATTTGCATTAAGAACGAAAACTGTAACGAGGGCACAAAAAAACGTGAAAACCTAAAACCAAAGCTCTGAATAATGAAAATAGCATAGCAGAATAGAATGCCCTGCACGAATCCCAAGGCAGTTATTTAAAAAGAGTCACTCAAAGTCACTGGGCCCTATTACAATACTCTGGCCCAAAACGAAATAAACACTGAACAACATAAAATAAAATTGCGAAATTTCCTAATTAGAAATTAACTAAGGTAAGCGCTGCTTTATTTGCCCTCTTCAAGTCCACAACCAAAATCCAGATTAAGCCCAATGTTTCATTAATTCCTGAAATTAGATTAAAAACATCAAATTAGCTAAATGAGCCCAAATAATAAAACTGCCTAATTAATTGACAATTAAGACCAATCAATAATTAAAATGGTGCAAAAAGGGTTTAGAAAATAGAAGAAAATGATGGCACATCAGCGGCCAATCGTGACCGGGTCATTATCTTACCTTGGTCTGACCATGACCTAAGACGATCCTGCCCCTGTTACCACAAGATATGCATGTGTATGTGCATGTATGAATGTTCCTAATGCGACGATTTTCTTAGTGAAAGCTGGTTAGGTCCAATTTTAATTTTAAGCATTTGGGACACCCAATGAACCAAAGCGAAGAGGGCTCAGGTGATTATAAACTAACACAAGGTTTAAAACCAAAGGGAGGACTGAAGCCTAACCCATCTCCTCTTCTTTTAAAGAAACGAGACAATTACAGTGAAAGGGAATCCCTGGAGGAAACCAAGAAGAACAAAAACTCAGAAGTAAAAGAAAATGCAACGGTCCTCTCGATTGCCCCAGACTTGAAGCGTAGTATCGCTTAATAATATCGGAGTTCACGGGCGAGGGTAGCTCCTTGCCATCCATGTTGGTGAGTATCAAAGCACCCCCAGAAAAAGCTCTTTTCACCACGAAAGGCCCTTCATAATTCGGGGCCCACTTGCCCCGATTGTCCTTAACAGCGTGGGACATCTTCTTCAGCACAAGGTCCCCCTCGTTAAACTTGCGCGGACGTACCTTCTTGTCAAACACATTTTTTATCCTTCGTTGATACAGACGCTCATGGCTCATGGCCGTTAAAAGCTTACCTTCAATAAGGTTGAGTTGGTCGTAGCATGATTGAGCCCATTCTGACTCTCCTAGGCCTGACTCTGCTATTATCCTCTGAGAAGGAACCTCTACCTCAAATGGGAGTACCGCTTCCATCCCATAAACCAAGGAATACGGCGTTGCCCCAGTAGAAGTTCGTACTGAAGTTCTATATCCATGTAGGGCGAAAGGCAACATCTCATGCCAATCTTTGTATCACATGGCCATCTTCTAGACAATCTTCTTAATATTTTTATTTGCAGCCTCTACAGCCCCATTCATCTTTGGCCGATAAGGGGTGAAGTTATGATGTTGGATCTTGAAATCCTCACACATTTCCTGCATCATCTTATTGTTCAGATTGGTGCCATTGTCAGTGATGATCTTCCTAGGGAGTTCGTATCGACAAATTAGCTCCCTCTTGATGAATCTGACTACCACACTCCTCGTGACATTGGTATAAGAAGCTGCTTCGACCCATTTGGTGAAGTAGTCTATCGCCACAAGAATGAAGCGGTGACCATTCGAAGCCTTGGGTTCGATGGCCCCAATAACGTCTATCCCCCACATTGAAAAAGGCCAAGGGGCGGACATAACATTCAGAGGATGTGGCTGAACATTGACATTGTCCGCGTATGCCTGACATTTATGACACTTCTTTACATGGGCGCAACAATCACTCTCCATGGTGAGCCAGTAATAACCGACCCTAAGGATCTTCCTGGCCATGGCATGCCCATTGGCATGTGTCCCAAATGAACCCTCGTGGATCTCCTCAATCATGAAGTTCGCCTCTTTGGCATCTATGCATCGTAGAAGGGTCATGTCGTAGTTCCGTTTGTATAGGATGGTACCACTTACAAAGAAACCAATAGCCAATCTCCTCAACGTCCTTTTGTCATTGTTAGAAATCCCTGGTGGGTATTCTTTGTTCTCAACATATTGTTTGATGTCGAAATACCACGGTTTCTCATCCTGCTCTTCCTCTATTGCATAACAATATGCCGGCCTGCCCTGAGATCTGAATTCGATGTACGGAAGATCCCCGTGTGGGGCAAGTTGAAACATGGATGCCAGGGTGGCTAATGCATCAGCCATTTGATTCTCTTCCCGAGGTATGTGGTGGAAAGAAATGTCATCAAAGTACTTGGCTAACCTCAAGATGTGAGTTTGATAGGGTATCAACTTCGGATCCCTAGTTTCCCATTCTCCTCTCAACTGGCATATCACCAAAGCTGAGTCTCCATACACTCTGAGTAGTTTTACATCAAAATCAATGGCCGCCTGAACCCCGAGGGCGCATGCTTCGTACTCGGCCATATTGTTGGTACAATCAAAACCTAGCCTAGCCGTGAAAGGAATACACTGATCATCCGGGGATACAAGGACTGCCCCTACTCCATGGCCCAAAGCATTAGATGCCCCATCGAAGCAAACAATCCATTTGTCTATGTCCTCGTGCGTCCACTTCTCTTCGAATAGGGCCATGATATCTTCATCTGGGAACTCAGGGTGCATCGGCCGATAATCCTGGAGGGGTTGCTGGGCCAAATAATCTGCCAAGGCGCTTCCCTTTACCGCCTTTTGGGTGACGTAAACGATATCGAATTCAGATAATAATACCTGCCACCTAGTGATTCGTCCCGTGAGGGCCGGTTTCTCAAAGATGTATTTCACGGGATCCATTTTGGAAATAAGCCACGTGGTATGGCTGAGCATGTACTGCCTAAGCCGATGTGATGCCCATACCAGAGCACAACACGTCCTTTCCAGCATTGAGTAATTCATCTCACATGCGGTAAACTTCTTGCTTAGATAGTAGATGGCTTGATCCTTTTTCCCAGAATCATCGTGCTGACCCAACACGCACCCCATAGACTCGTCCAACACGGTCATGTACAGGAAAAGAGGTCTTCCTGTTACAGGTGGCATGAGCACCGGGGGGTTTGCGAGACTCTGTTTGATCTTCTCGAAGGCCTCTTGGCAGTCACTGTTCCACAGGACCGCCTGGTTCTTACGTAATAGCTTGAAAATGGGCTCACAGGTAGGGGTGAGTTGCGAGATAAATCTTGCGATATAATTCAACCTGCCCAAGAACCCCCGAACCTGCTTCTCCGTGCGTGGTTCCGGCATTTCAAGGATGGCATTCACTTTCTCGGGATCTATGTCTATCCCTTTCTGACTTACAATAAATCCCAGCAATTTTCCCGACTTTACCCCAAAGGTACACTTGGTTGGGTTTAGCTTCAGTTGGTATTTCCGCAACCTTCCGAACAACTTACGTAGATTGACGAGGTGTTCGTCCTCAGTCCGAGATTTGGCAATCATGTCATCTACGTAGACCTCTATTTCCTTATGCATCATGTCATGGAACAATGCCACCATGGCACGCTGATAGGTTGCCCCAGCATTTTTGAGCCCGAAGGCCATCACTTTATAGTAGAATGTCCCCCATAGAGTGACGAAAGTGGTCTTCTCTACATCTTCGGGTGCCATTTTTATTTGATTATACCCCGAGAAACCATCCATAAATGAGAAAAGGGCGAACTTAGCTGTATTAACTACCAATACATCAATGTGTGGCAGAGGAAAATCGTCTTTAGGACTGGCTCGGTTTAAGTCCCGATAGTCTACACACATTCGAACCTTGCCGTCCTTTTTCGGGACCGGGACAATGTTGGCCATCCACTCCGGGTACCGCGCCACAGCTAAGAAACCCGCATCGAATTGCTTTCTCACTTCTTCTTTGATCTTCAAAGACATATCAGGTCTCATCCTTCGTAGCTTTTGTTTAACTGGGGAGGACCCAGGATTCAACAGCAACTTATGCTGCACAATGTCGGAGTCCACACCGGGCATGTCTTGGTATGACCATGCAAAGACGTCTTGATATTCTTCAAGAAGGGTTATCAAGCCTTGGCGGATAGGTGCGGTCATACTGGTTCCCACTTTTACCTCTTTCCTTTCCTTTCCGGTCCCTAAGTTCACCAGTTCGGTTTCTTCTTGGTGAGGCTTCATTTCACGTTCTTCCTGAGCGATCAACCTCTCCAACTCTGGTGAAAGGACGTCCTCTTCCTCTTCTTCGTTCATCATTTGGCTTACATCTCGGTCGAAATCGATCGTCAAACCCTCGTTGTTAGGATCCTCAAAGAATCGACCCTCATATCTATACCAAACAAGACAAAATAAACAAAAACATGCAAAATGATATGAGAGACGGTGGAACTGCAAGAACAGATGAAACAAGATCTCTTTGTTTATTTAATAAGGTAGGTTTCACAAAACAAAAGAGAAAGGAAATCTATAGGCTCTAATTACATTGAATTAGCGGTATAGACTTCTGACTGGATTATCGCGCGCCAGTTCCCCACTTGGGAATCGGGGTGGCATGGTTGCACGAAATTTGGTGGGTCTTGAGGAAACTCCTCTCCTACTGCAGCCACTTCTTCCTTGGACACCATTCCGACACTGGTGAAAGATTGGCTAAGACGGTCGGGCCATACTCTATCTGCCCGAAATCTTGACGGCATATTCCTCCTCCCCGGCATCTTGGGTTCGTACCCCAATCCATACTTGTACGGATTTCCCTTAACATCGACTACGTCGGCATTTCCGAGGCCGCCCTTGCCTAGACTCATTCCGGGCTCAAATCCGATCCTGAGCATAACACGTGCCACCATTATGGCCGCGTTGGAGAGAGAAGGTAGCAACAGACTTGGTTCCACAGAGGCGCTGCTCACCACCTCGAAGGATTGGAAAACCGTTTCCAATGATTCTTCCGTCGCTTCTACGTATGGGGCGGAGGAGGGGCAGCTCACCAACATATCCTCTTCACCCAATACTATCACCAAAAGTCCACCCACTGCGAACTTCAATTTCTGGTGAAGCGTTGAAGGGACCACTCCCAGCACATGAATCCTAGGTCTCCCCAAGAGACAACTATAGGCGGGATTTATGTCCATTACTTGAAACACCACATTGCAAGTGTAGGGGCCTATTTGAATGGGAATGTCGATTTCCCCCATCACTTCCCGCCGAGTACCATCAAAGGCTCATACCACCATCGAGCTCGGTTTTAAACGTGACGCACTAAAAGGAAGCTTTTCCAAAGTGGTCTTCGGCATCACATTCAAACTTGATCCATTGTTGATAAGTACCTTTGCGACAACATGGTCCATACATCTCACCGACACATGTAGAGCCTTGTTGTGTCCTCTCCCCTCAACGGGAATCTCTTCTTCCGCAAACGTGATATAATTGTTTGTGGTTATATGATTAACGATGCCTTCGAAACCCTCCACTGAGATATCATGTGCTACATGGGCATCGTTAAGGACCTTTATCAACAGCGCACGATGAGGCTCGGAGTTTATGAGCAGTTCAAGCAAAGAGATCCTTGCTGGAGTTTTATTCAGTTGCTCGACTACCTTAAACTCGTTTTGTTGGATGAGGCGGAGGAACTCATGGGCCTCTTCCAAAGTCACTGTTTTTCCTTGAAGACCCTCTTTCTTTTCAACCCCTCTTACCACCGGAGGATCTACTTCTTTCGAGGGGGTAGCTACATCTGTGGGCTCTTGGACCATGGGCGTTTTCCCCTTGGAGGGCAACTCCGCCGAGCGGGGGGAAGTGAACACCCGGCCACTGCGGGTCACGCCACTGAGGCCGGTGATGTTGGTCACCTTAGCTGACAGGGAGTCAACTTCGGTTGCAACTCTTTCGCTGAACGCGGGAGGGGTATACTTCCACGGAACGGCCTTATTGCTTTGATATGCAAAAAGCGTCGGCTTGGGCGCTGTCCGGGGGTATACGAGTGTGGAGCCGGTCTCTTTCCTAGTGAAACATATTACTAGGGCCTTGGGGGTTAGAGGAACCTTCTTTTCTTCCGACTGCATGCAAATCTGGGGTTCCTCCCTCCCTCCTTTGGACACTTCAAGCTGCCCCCAGTCCATGAGCCGCTGAATCAATTCTTCCACCACGGGACAGGTTTCCATGTCGTGTGACTCCCCGAGGTGAAACAAACATTCGTCCCTTTTGTCCCCACCACGGGAGACCATGCACGCCGCTTGCAGTGATTGGTAGATGAAGCGTCTAGAAGTAGCCACCTCTCCTAATCTCTTTGCCCGCGATGGCCCATCCTCTTCGACGACGTTCACGCTAGCCCCTCCATGACTAGCTAGCGGATTAGTTTTAACATTTGGGCCTTCCTCTTGAAACGATAGCCAGCCAGCACTAATCAGGTGCTGCACCTTATACTTGAATGGGATGCAGGAGTCAATGTTATGTCCGGGAGCTCCACTATGGTACGCACACTTGGCACCCGGGTCGTACCACTTGGGGTAGGGTGGATGGAAGACCCTTCCGGGTATGGCTACCACCAAATGATTCTCCAATAATGACGACCACAACTCGGAGTATGCCATGGGAATAGGAGAGAAGTTATCTTTCGGGGGTGGGTGCTGTGCATATTTATAGCTCGTGTCGGGGGTTGTGCTATTGACTGGCCGAGGAGCAGCTGGAGCTGTGCGTTGGGCCGACGCTCTTTCTGCTGCGGGTGGTCCTTTTACTTGAGTCGGGAGGGAATTCCCGGCTCGGATTGAAACGTTCGGGGGGTTAGGCTGGTATGAGCTTTGGATATTTTGGGGTGCTTACATCCATGTTGGGGCGGTGGTGACCGCGTGGGTATCTCCTTCTTTTCCCCTCGTGCCCACCACTGGGGCTCTTCTGTTGTTATTGGCCGTGCTGGAGGCATATTCGAACTTGCCTTTTCTCAGTCCCGATTCAATTCTTTCTCCGGCGAAGACGAGGTCCGCAAAGTTAGCTGGCATGTAGCCTATCAGCTTTTCATAGTAGAACGTAGGCAACGTATCCACCATAATTGTGATCATCTCCCTCTCTGTCATGGGCGGTACGACTTAGGCTGCGAGATCTCTCCATCTTTGGGCATATTCCTTAATGGATTCATGCTCTCGCTTAGTCATACTCTGAAGCTGGTTCCGATCGGGAGCCATATCCGTATTGTACTGGTACTGCCTAATGAAGGCAGTTGCCAAGTCTTTCCATGATCGGATCTGGGAAGCTTCCAGATTGGTATACCATGCTACAGCCGCTCCGGCCAAGCTGCCTTGAAAGAAATGGACCAACAGCTTTTCGTCCACAGAATATGCCCCCATCTTTCAGCAATACATCCGAAGATGCCCTTTCGTACATGTCGTCCCTTTGTACTTATCAAAGTCCGGTACTTTGAACTTAGGAGGGATGACGATGTTGGGCACGAGACATAGGTCCGCTAGATCCGAGAATGGGTAATTGCCGAGGCCCTCTACCGCTCTCAGCCTCTCCTCAAGCGCATCAATCTTTCCCTTATCCTTTGCGAAGGGAACGGATTCGATTACGGGTGCGGGTGAAGATGGGACGTGGCGGACTATGTTTGGTTGGGGTAGTTCATGGGGGGATGGATCTTTGAGGTGGAGCAGGGGGCCGAGATGGGTATCTCCTTCCTCATCGTCTTGCACGGGATAATCGGCATAAGGAGGAAGTTGCCCCTCGAAGGTAGGGGCTTGGCTCACATCTTCCGGAGCGGCACGGGGAGTGAAGTCCGGAGGCAAGCCATAGGGGTAAGCTTGCGGACTATACCTCTGACCAAACACTGCCGTGTTTCTGTCTCGGCCCAGATTTAAGGCGGGCTGTAGCACCGGCTCCGCTTCCCCAGCTGTACTGGAGGCGGTTGCCATGGCTTTATCCTCTATAGTTTTTTGGAGTTTTAGCATGACCTCCGAGATGGAAGCCATTTGATCTTTTAAGGCCGATAGATCGGCCTTCATCTGTTCCTGCACGCCCTCTTCATTATCCATTTTTCTGGATCGAGTGTTATAGGGGTGCCTTTGTGCTTTCTTAGTTATGATGAAATTCCTAAAGAAATAAAAAATGGTGAGTATGCCACCAAAACATGAATATGCAAATGAATGATCGGAGCACTTGGATCCACCCCAAGGTTTTTTAGATAACGTGATGAGTTCAAAACTTCTCATTTTATAAAAAGAACAAAGCTTTCATCTAGCCAAGATTATACAAAGGTGTTACAAGAGAACCTAACGGTTTCTAATTATATGGGCCATCAAATCTATCATGTGTTGACAGTAATTGATTAGCCCATGAATCTCCTCGGGGGCCGTACACACTTCGGCCATGGCTTTTGCTTTGGCTAATAGACGCGGGAGGTCTTGACTTCCATTCAAGGTCAAGGCGAACCTATCCATCCACATAGTCGCTTCTTGATGCAATGCATCAATCACCCTCCCTCTTGCTTTTTTTTCGGTGTACACTTGTGCAAAATCCTCCGCTAGCTTTTGTTCGTGGGTCACAGACTGGTTCAACTCTTCCTTGTACTGCCCTATGATAGCTAGCATGCTTTGCTCTGTGGCTTCCAAGTGTTGAGCCAAACTCCTCTTGGACCTTGCGCAAGCAGCTAACTCTTCTTTTAAGATCATGCCATGCACCCGTGACCGGTCTCTTTCCTCTCTTCGGAGCTTGAGCTCATTGTTGCTACCCCACAATGCTCTTCGGAATTTCTCTCGGCCATGTTCCTCCTTGTGGGCCCTTTTGGTTTCTTGTTCAAGGGCTCTTGCAGTGGCCGCGTTTTCCTCTTGTAACTCGGTGCACTCTTTCCAGATGTGTGTAGCGGCTGATTTGAACTTCTCTTTGGCGAGTCTTGCCTTCCCTAGCTCTAATTTTAGAGCTCGGACTTCTTCATCTTCCTCCGGAGCTTCGAAGTTCTCCTCATCGATAACTTTCAACTTGGAGAGCCAATCTAACCCTCGCATGTGAACTCTTAGCTATCCATGATAACCACCGATGACGCCATTACGGATGCCCCTAAGCTCCTTGTTAGTGTTTAGCTCTACTGAGCTTTAAAAGATTGGCTAAGATTTTGTTAAAACATAAGCACTTAGACAATGAAGGAAAGCTGGAGTTGCTGCACATGATGTCCAACGTTATGTCAAGGAATAAGATCGGGCTGCACAATGTACAAGGCAAGATAAAATGGCAAATGAAGAATTGAAGTTGCAGGATCCACGATGTCGGATACAATGTCCTGACATCCTGCCCGAGAATACTGGAGTTGCTGTACAATGCAAGATAAAAGTCAAGTGCAGAAGTGAAGCTGCAGGATCCACGATGTCGGACACGATGTCCTGACATCCGGCCCGATAAAACTGGACATATAAATCTGTTATATCTTTAACAGATTATTGTGCAGTTAGCAAGAGATAAGAAGATCTATCTTTAGGAACGAATTAAAAGATCATTAAAGTTCGAATTTCAAAGTAGAAGAGTTCGTTCAGGGATTAAAGATTAAAGATTAAAGATTCAAACTAAAAGATCAAAAGTTATCTTTTAGTTCTTTAACTGCAGATTTTTCAGAAGAAGATAGATCTCCTCCAGCATCAAGCCGTTGCAGTCCAGAAACGCAAATTGCTATATAATCATGGAGGCTGCACGAGTTCTGTACCAAGTCCGGGATTGAAGAGTTAGTTTGTGAGTTTTTGGGACTTGAGTCTTTTGTGAGCCACCTTGATGGTACCCTAACATCAAGTGTTGGACCTATGTGTGTAGAGTTGATCTCTTGTGTCTAGAGTTGATCTCTAGTGTGTAGAGTTGATCTCTTTTGTTCAGAGTTGATCTCTGGTGTGTCTTTGACTTAATTGTAAACACAGGAGTGTGAGTGAGAGGGAGTGAGCGGAGGTTCTCATATCTAAGAGTGGCTCTTAGGTAGAGATCGCACGGGTAGTGGTTAGGTGAGAAGGTTGTAAACAGGGGCTGTTAGACCTTGAACTAACACTATTGAGAGTGGATTTCCTCCCTGGCTTGGTAGCCCCCAGATGTAGGTGAGGTAGCACCGAACTGGGTAAACAATTCTCTTGTGTTATTTACTTGTTTAATCTGTTCATACGGACACATATAATCTGCATGTTCTGAAGCGTGATGTCGTGACATCCTGTACGACATCTGTCCCCTGGTATCAGAATTTCAATTGGTATCAGAGCCAACACTCGAAATCACAGAGTGAGATCTAGGGAGATAAATTCTGATGAACATGGAGAAAGAAGGCGGACCAGTGAACAGACCACCAATTCTCGATGGAAGCAACTATGAATATTGGAAAGCAAGAATGGTGGCCTTCCTCAAATCACTGGATAGCAGAACCTGGAAAACTGTCATCAAAGGCTGGGAACATCCCAAGATGCTGGACACAGAAGGAAAGCCCACTGAAGAATTGAAGCCAGAAGAAGACTGGACTAAAGAAGAAGACGAATTGGCACTTGGAAACTCCAAAGCTTTGAATGCTCTATTCAATGGAGTTGACAAGAATATCTTCAGACTGATCAACACTTGCACAGTGGCCAAAGATGCATGGGAGATCCTGAAAATCACTCATGAAGGAACCTCCAAAGTGAAGATGTCCAGATTGCAACTGTTGGCCACAAAATTCGAAAATCTGAAGATGAAGGAGGAAGAATGCATTCATGACTTCCACATGAACATTCTTGAAATTGCCAATGCTTGCACTGCCTTGGGAGAGAAGATGACAGATGAAAAGCTGGTGAGAAAGATCCTCAGATCCTTGCCTAAGAGATTTGACATGAAAGTCACTGCAATAGAGGAGGCCCAAGACATTTGCAACATGAGAGTAGATGAACTCATTGGTTCCCTTCAAACCTTTGAGCTAGGACTCTCGGATAGGGCTGAAAAGAAGAGTAAAAATCTGGCTTTCATGTCCAATGATGAAGGAGAAGAAGGTGAATATGACCTGGATACTGATGAAGGTCTGACTAATGCAGTTGTGCTCCTTGGAAAGCAGTTCAACAAAGTGCAGAACAGAATGGACAGAAGGCAGAAGCCACATGTCCAGAACATCCCTTTCGACATCAGGAAAGGCAGTAAAAACCAGAAAAGATCAGATGTAAAGCCCAGTCACAGCAAAGGAATTTAATGTCATGGGTGTGAAGGCTATGGACACATCATAGCTGAATGTCCCACTCATCTCAAGAAGCAGAGGAAAGGACTTTCTGTAGGTCATTCTGATACAGAGAGTGAACAAGAAAGTGACTCTGACAGAGATGTGAATGCACTCACTGGGAGATTTGAATCTGCTGAAGATTCAAGTGATACAGACAGTGAAATCACTTTTGATGAGCTTGCTACATCCTATAGAGAACTATGCATCAAAAGTGAGAAGATTCTTCAGCAAGAAGCACAACTGAAGAAGGTCATTGCAGATCTGGAGGCTGATAAGGAGGCACATAAAGAGGAGATCTCTGAGCTTAAAGGAGAAGTCGGTTTTCTGAACTCTAAATTGGAAAACATGACCAAATCAATAAAGATGCTGAATAAAGGCTCAGATACGCTTGATGAGGTGCTGCTGCTTGGAAAGAATGCTAGAAACCAGAGAGGACTTGGATTTAATCCTAAGTCTGCTGGCAGAACGACCATGACAGAATTTGTTCCTGCCAAAAACAGGACTGGAGCCACGATGTCACAACATCGGTCTCGACATCATGGAACGCAGCAGAAAAAGAGCAAAAGAAAGAAGTGGAGGTGTCACTACTGTGGCAAGTATGGTCACATAAAGCCCTTTTGCTATCATCTACATGGCCATCCACATCCTGGAACTCAAAGCAGCAACAGCAGAAAGAAGATGATGTGGGTTCCAAAACACAAGGCTGTCAGTCTTGTTGTTCATACTTCACTTAGAGCATCAGCTAAGGAAGATTGGTACCTAGATAGCGGCTGTTCCCGACACATGACAGGAGTCAAAGAATTCCTGCTGAACATTGAGCCCTGCTCCACTAGTTATGTGACATTTGGAGATGGCTCTAAAGGAAAGATCATTGGAATGGGAAAGCTAGTTCATGATGGACTTCCTAGTCTGAACAAAGTACTGCTGGTGAAGGGACTGACTGCAAACTTGATCAGCATCAGTCAGCTGTGTGATGAAGGATTCAATGTAAACTTCACAAAGTCAGAATGCTTGGTGACAAATGAGAAGAGTGAAGTTCTAATGAAGGGCAGCAGATCAAAGGACAATTGTTACCTATGGACACCCCAAGAAACCAGCTACTCCTCCACATGTCTATCCTCCAAAGAAGATGAAGTCAGAATATGGCATCAAAGGTTTGGACATCTGCACTTAAGAGGCATGAAGAAAATCCTTGACAAAAGTGCTGTTAGAGGCATTCCCAATCTGAAAATAGAAGAAGGCAGAATTTGTGATGAATGTCAGATTGGAAAGCAAGTCAAGATGTCCCACCAGAAGCTTCAACATCAGACCACCTCCAGGGTGCTGGAACTACTTCACATGGACTTGATGGGGCCTATGCAAGTTGAAAGCCTTGGAGGAAAGAGGTATGCCTATGTCATCCACAACAGAGTCACACTTAGAAGAGGGACTCCAACCACTCTGTATGAAATCTGGAAAGGGAGGAAGCCAACTGTCAAGCACTTCCACATCTTTGGAAGTCCATGTTACATTTTGGCAGATAGAGAGCAAAGGAGAAAGATGGATCCCAAGAGTGATGCAGGAATATTCCTGGGATACTCTACAAACAGCAGAGCATATAGAGTATTCAATTCCAGAACCAGAACAGTGATGGAATCCATCAATGTGGTTGTTGATGATCTGTCTCCAGCAAGAAAGAAGGATGTCGAAGAAGATGTCAGAACATCGGGAGACAATGTAGCAGATGCAGCTAAAAGTGGAGAAAATGCAGAAAACTCTGATTTTGCTACAGATGAATCAAACATCAACCAACCTGACAAGAGACCCTCCATTAGAATCCAGAAGATGCATCCCAAGGAGCTGATTATAGGAGATCCAAACAGAGGAGTCACTACAAGATCAAGGGAGATTGAAATTGTCTCCAACTCATGCTTTATCTCCAGAATTGAGCCCAAGAATGTGAAAGAGGCACTGACTGATGAGTTCTGGATCAATGCTATGCATGAAGAAGTCTATGTGGAGCAGCCAAAGGGATTTGCAGATCCAACTCATCCAGATCATGTATACAGGCTCAAGAAGGCTCTCTATGGATTGAAGCAAGCTCCAAGAGCTTGGTATGAAAGGCTGACAAAGTTCCTTACTCAGCAAGGGTATAGGAAGGGAGGAATTGACAAGACTCTCTTTGTCAAACAAGATGCTGAAAACTTGATGATTGCACAGATATATGTTGATGACATTGTGTTTGGAGGGATGTCGAATGAGATGCTTCGACATTTTGTCCAACAGATGCAATCTGAATTTGAGATGAGTCTTGTTGGAGAGCTGACTTATTTTCTGGGACTCCAAGTGAAGCAGATGGAAGACTCCATGTTCCTCTCTCAAAGCAAGTATGCAAAGAACATTGTCAAGAAGTTTGGGATGGAGAATGCCAGTCATAAAAGGACACCTGCACCTACTCACTTGAAGCTGTCAAAGGATGAAGCAGGCACCAGTGTTGATCAAAGTTTGTACAGAAGCATGATTGGGAGCTTATTATATTTAACAGCTAGCAGACCCGACATCACCTATGCAGTAGGTGTTTGTGCAAGATATCAAGCCAATCCCAAGATAAGTCACTTGAATCAAGTAAAGAGAATTCTGAAATATGTAAATGGCACTAGTGACTATGGGATTATGTACTGTCATTGTTCAAATTCAATGCTGGTTGGGTATTGTGATGCTGATTGGGCTGGGAGTGCAGATGACAGAAAAAGCACTTCTGGTGGATGCTTCTATTTGGGAAACAACCTTATTTCATGGTTCAGCAAGAAGCAGAACTGTGTGTCCCTATCTACAGCAGAAGCCGAGTATATTGCAGCAGGAAGCAGCTGTTCACAGCTAGTTTGGATGAAGCAGATGCTGAAGGAGTACAATGTCGAACAAGATGTCATGACATTGTACTGTGACAACATGAGTGCTATTAATATTTCTAAAAATCCTGTTCAACACAGCAGAACCAAGCACATTGACATTAGACATCACTATATCAGAGATCTTGTTGATGATAAAGTGATCACACTGAAGCATGTTGACACTGAGGAACAAATAGCAGATATTTTCACAAAGGCTTTGGATGCAAATCAGTTTGAAAAACTGAGGGGCAAGCTGGGCATTTGTTTGCTAGAAGAATTATAGCAACTACAGCAATCTGAACGTGCCCAAACGAATCACTTAACATTAATAGCACGTTCACCACAAAGCAAATTCGACCGTTGCCTCACACGCCCCTCTACATTCTTCATTCAAATTTATATCTGCTTGGCATTCGTGTTTTCACCAGCATTTCCCAATAGCCTTCTGAGATTTACGAAATCATTCCAAACGCTCTGCTTTTCCATGGCTACCTCACCAAAAGAAACTGCAGCTCCTGGTTCACCCGCTGTACCATCATCTCCGCACCAGGAACAACCAGAATTCAACATCCAACCCATACAGATAATTCCTGGTCAAGCTTCTGTCCCTGAGAAACTGGTTCCCAGAAGACAACAGGGAGTGAAGATTGCTGTAAACCCTAGCCTTGCAACAAGTTCTAGGGAAGTAGACACGGAGATGGACAAGAAAATCCGCAGTATGGTGAGTAGCATTTTGAAAGAAGCCTCTGTGCCTGAAGCTGATGAAGATGTTCCAACATCTTCCACCCCGAATGTTTCTATGCCTGATGTTGAGAAAGATGTTCCAACATCTTCCGGCCCAAATGATGAAGTACTCTCTTCCCCCAGCAAAGAGAGATCAACAGAGGAAGATGATCAAGCCGCAGAGGAGACCCCTGCACCAAGGGCACCAGAACCTGCTCCAGGTGACCTCGTTGACTTAGAAGAAGTCGAATCTGATGAAGAACCCATTGCCAACAGGTTGGCACCTGGCATTGCAGAAAGGTTACAAAGCCGAAAGGGAAAAACTCCCATCAAGAGGTCTGGACGAATCAAGACTATGGCCCAGAAGAAGAGCACTCCAGTCACTCCTGCCACATCCAGAAGAAGCAAGGTTGCTATCCCCTCCAAGAAAAGGAAAGAAATTTCCTCATCCGAGTCTGATGATGATGTCGAACTAGGTGTCTCGACATCTAAGAGGGCCAAGAAATCTGGAAGAAAGGTGCCTGGAAATGTTCCTGATGCACCATTGGACAACATCTCTTTCCACTCCATTGGCAATGTTGAAAAGTGGAAATATGTATATCAACGTAGACTTGCCTTGGAAAGAGAACTGGGAAGAGCTGCCATGGATTGCAAGGAGATCATGGACCTCATCAAGGCTGCTGGACTGCTGAAGACTGTCAGCAAGTTGGGAGATTGCTATGAAGGCTTAGACAGGGAATTCATTGTCAACATTCCCTCTGACATATCAAACAGAAAAAATGATGATTATCAAAGAGTGTTTGTCAGAGGAAAGTGTGTTAGATTCTCCCCTGCTGTGATTAACAAATATCTGGGCAGACCTACTGATGGAGTGATAGATATTGATGTTTCTGAGCATCAGATTGCCAAGGAAATCACTGCCAAACGAGTCCAGCATTGGCCAAAGAAAGGGAAGCTTTCAGCAGGGAAGCTAAGTGTGAAGTATGCAATTCTGCACAGGATTGGAGCTGCAAACTGGGTTCCCACCAATCATACTTCCACTGTTGCCACAGGTTTGGGTAAATTTCTGTATGCTGTTGGAACCAAATCCAAATTTAATTCTGGAAACTATATCTTTGATCAAACTGTTAAGCATTCAGAATCTTTTGCTATCAAATTACCCATTGCCTTCCCTACTGTATTATGTGGCATTATGTTGAGTCAGCATCCCAATATGTTAAACTACACTGACTCTGTGATGAAGAGAGAATCTCCTCTATCCCTGCACTATAAACTGTTTGAGGGGACACATGTCCCAGACATTGTCTCGACATCAGGGAAAGCTGCTGCTTCAGGTGCTGTGTCCAAGGATGCCTTGATTGCAGAACTCAAGGACACATGCAAGGTGCTGGAAGCAACCATCAAAGCCACCACAGAGAAGAAGATGGAGCTAGAACGGCTGATCGAAAGACTCACAGACAGTGGCATTGATGATGGTGAAGCAGCTGAGGAAGAAGAAGATCCAGCTGAGCAAGAAGAGGCAGCTGAGGAAGAAGGAGAAGCAGCTGAAGAAGAAGAAGCTGCTGAGGAAGAGGAAGATACAGCAGAAGAGACAGAATCAGATGATGATTCTGAAGCCACCCCATGATCATCAGACCCTTATTTTTGCTTTTCACTTTTATTAGCTAAAGGGGCATGTCCCTTTGAACAATTGTTTACTATGGGTCTGTAATATTTGCACATTAATTTCATGCATCCTACTTTTGCCAAATTTATGTCTAAAAAGGGGGAGTAATAGTATTATGCTTGCTATTATGCATGATTATGTTGAATGTATGCAATAGTAGATGTATGGCAGTAGGATACGATGTATGCATGATTCATGACTTTGAGGGGGAGTTGTATGAATATGATTTTGAGGGGGAGACTGCTGCTGATGATGACAAATGTAAGCTACTAGAAGCTGCTAGAAGATGCTGCAGTAAGAGCATGAAGACAGGGGGAGCAGATAGCGGATGTCACATGAGATGTCTCGACATCCTGGAAAAGACTAGTAGCTGATAGAAGATGCTGCAGTAAGAGCATGGAGACAGGGGGAGCAGAAGCAGAAAGCTGATGTCACGAGAGATGTCTTGACATCCTGGAGAAGACTTGTAGATTTGCAACTTGAAGAATTTCCGCTGTGCTTGATTACTCTGATAATGGAAGTTGCTGATCCCACTTGCATAACTGCTCGTACCTGCTCAGGAAGTGTCTAAGTATGTTTTAGACAAAATTTGCCAAAGGGGGAGATTGTTAGTGTTTAGCTCTACTGAGCTTTAAAAGATTGGCTAAGATTTTGTTAAAACATAAGCACTTAGACAATGAAGGAAAGCTGGAGTTGCTGCACATGATGTCCAACGTTATGTCAAGGAATAAGATCGGGCTGCACAATGTACAAGGCAAGATAAAATGGCAAATGAAGAATTGAAGTTGCAGGATCCACGATGTCGGATACAATGTCCTGACATCCTGCCCGAGAATACTGGAGTTGCTGTACAATGCAAGATAAAAGTCAAGTGCAGAAGTGAAGCTGCAGGATCCACGATGTCGGACACGATGTCCTGACATCCGGCCCGATAAAACTGGACATATAAATCTGTTATATCTTTAACAGATTATTGTGCAGTTAGCAAGAGATAAGAAGATCTATCTTTAGGAACGAATTAAAAGATCATTAAAGTTCGAATTTCAAAGTAGAAGAGTTCGTTCAGGGATTAAAGATTAAAGATTAAAGATTCAAACTAAAAGATCAAAAGTTATCTTTTAGTTCTTTAACTGCAGATTTTTCAGAAGAAGATAGATCTCCTCCAGCATCAAGCCGTTGCAGTCCAGAAACGCAAATTGCTATATAATCATGGAGGCTGCACGAGTTCTGTACCAAGTCCGGGATTGAAGAGTTAGTTTGTGAGTTTTTGGGACTTGAGTCTTTTGTGAGCCACCTTGATGGTACCCTAACATCAAGTGTTGGACCTATGTGTGTAGAGTTGATCTCTTGTGTCTAGAGTTGATCTCTAGTGTGTAGAGTTGATCTCTTTTGTTCAGAGTTGATCTCTGGTGTGTCTTTGACTTAATTGTAAACACAGGAGTGTGAGTGAGAGGGAGTGAGCGGAGGTTCTCATATCTAAGAGTGGCTCTTAGGTAGAGATCGCACGGGTAGTGGTTAGGTGAGAAGGTTGTAAACAGGGGCTGTTAGACCTTGAACTAACACTATTGAGAGTGGATTTCCTCCCTGGCTTGGTAGCCCCCAGATGTAGGTGAGGTAGCACCGAACTGGGTAAACAATTCTCTTGTGTTATTTACTTGTTTAATCTGTTCATACGGACACATATAATCTGCATGTTCTGAAGCGTGATGTCGTGACATCCTGTACGACATCTGTCCCCTGGTATCAGAATTTCACTCCTTGTCTTTCCTCAACGGACTTCTCCACGCCTTGTGGACTCTTTGTATAACCTTGAGACTTTGCGCGCCTAGATCCCTCACAAGGAGAGGCGAGAGACTCTCCTCTGTTGGCGCTCCCCTCATGGGGTACCCTAACTATCTTCAAGTGCGAGATTATAGTTAATGCAACCCCTTATCCCTAACAACGGAACATTAGGGTAGTCCCCACATAAGAAAAGGACTCCCTCCTTGCCTTCCTTTCATCGAGGAAACCAATTGATTGCGCTGCCCCCTATCCCAGCCAAATGTTGGTCCCAATCAACTCTTCCTTTTTCGGCGCATGAGCGATAACTTTGAAGCGGACACGGGTGTCTTGTGTCTTGTTGGAATAGGTGTGAAACCAACCACACACAGAGAGCAGGTAAACAACAGACAATTCGTGCACTGTTTTTCTCACAACTCCGGTCAAAGGTGTCAAACAAATCTGCCACGATAGCCAGCACTGGACTTTCCTTGCTATGGTGATATGCGAGGAAAGCATCAATCGCGGCCAAGTCCACCAAACCGTCCACGTTCGGAAAGAGGACAACCCCAAAAATCAACAAAGCTAGTATATCCGCAAATGGGCCCCACTTCTCTTGGCTCGCCACATCCCTTGCTTTGCCTTCCAAGTATTTCCGTGGCAGGCCTACAACGCCGTTGCGAGTTTGCTTCATGCGATCCAACTCTTTTGCCGAATCCTCGACCACAGCTGCAATCTTGCTCAAGGAGGGAAGAAACCCGGAGAAAAGATACGGTTTTCTTCCCCCAAGAGGGCATCCTAGTATTTCCTCAAACTCTTCAATAGTCGGTACTATTTGGAAGTCCCCAAACGTGAAGCATCTCAACGGCTGGTCATAGTATTAGGCGAGGGATACGACAGCTTCCGTAAATACCTCCGCTGCGGTCAAATCTAGAATCTTTTCGTACACTTTGCGGAAGGCTTGCCTTTGGAGAGGTCCCATCAATCGTCCCAATTCCTTGAGGCTGGTGACATCTAGACTTTTAACCTTGACTTGATAAAACCTTTTGCCGTTTTGATTTGTCCCCATCATTTACCTAAAAAAGGGGTGGATCAAGACTCCGACATGAATGATGCAATGCGTATGCATGAAACGGAAAGAAAACAACACAAAGGGGTAATTCACACATACGAGACCGCAGAGATCCAATTTTAATGCTACGTTTTGGGCATGATGGCGCCTCAACGTAGCATTAAAAAGGTTACATATTACTCTAAAGAAACCAAACATTACTAGCAAAACTATAAACTAGTGCTATTTACCAAAAAATGCATGAGAACAAATGGCACGGAGCGTGTTTGCTCTTTGCCCCTATTTGGGAACCTATAGGACAATATCTAGGGGTCTCTAATAACTACTCCCCAACAATTCATAACTCACACGGCTGTTTTCTAGAGGTATCATCACTCAAGATAATAATATTGTGGCGGTATGGAATACCAGCGACAACACATTATAAAGAGAGAAAGCTCTAGACGAGGTTTCACTATTATCAAGCAAGTCGAAGACCTAGCATGATGATAGATTCACCTCCACTCCTTAAATTCCCATGAACCTGGGTATAGGGCCCCTTTTTTACTCAAACCCGTGGGTGCTTAGAATGCAGTGTAAAGAATGCGAAATAGACAACAGTTATTTACATTTTACACAGTTCAATAAATGCACACACAAGGTTTCATAATTCCACAATTCCTTTAGAATAGGCCTAACTCACAAAAAGGTCCCCAGTGGAGTCGACAACTGTCGCAACATGCCCTTTTGCGGGCGAGCGAGGCGAGGCTCATGGGTGCGCTTTCCAAAGGAGGAAAGATGCGCGGAGTCGCCACCAACGTTTATTTATGGGAAACGTCGGAAAAACCGAAGGAAACCGGTCTAAATGAAAATTCTAAGTTCGGGAGTTGTATTTACGTTTGAGGAAGGTATTAGCACCTCTCGCGTTGGACCTTAAAAATGATCCATTTACTTGATAAGGAAAACTGAAATGATAAACTTTTAAAACCCCATTTAGTGACCTTTTTTGTGGACGAGCTTGACTAGGCGAGTTGATTTTAGCCTTGGTTTCACTTTAGTTATTAGTCAATTCGATTAAGAATGAGAAATCCCAAAGAGAAAACGTCCGATTGATTTTTCGCTTTATTTTATTAAAAGGTATTTTTTTATTATTATATTATTATTTTACCTCTTTTTTTATTTCCAACGTGGTTACGGCACGACCGAACGGTCAGAATTCATTTTAACATAAATTAACGGATATTACAAATCAAATGATCGGTGGAAATTTATTTTGTTTTTTTGATTAGGCGATAAATGACTGAAGCACGTCAAAAGGGGGTACGGAAAGTAAATGAAAACGAGAATAAAAATACATGAAACAAAATGTGGACCACCACGGGTACATAGAATGAATTGAAAAGCTCGGTTTGAGGTACTTACCAGTTGAAGACTGAAGAAAACGAAGAACGAACGATGAATGTCGAAGAACGGTTGAAAATCTTCACGTAATTACTCAAGAAAACGTTACGGAAGCGCCTCGACATGGATTTTCTTTACGGAAACAATTTTCCTTAGCAATTTCAAGAGAATAAGACATTTCTGGAACACCTCTAACAGAGGGACAAATAGTCCATTTTGAAAAAACTTATTGTCAACCTCTTTCAGATATGAATATACCTGATTCAGAAGGGAAGAACTTGCATCAGTATCTCAATTTCAATTCAAACATGGGTTTGATTCACACTCCATGTTCTGAGAAATATTTACCATCCGAAAAAAGGAAAAAACGGAGTCCTTGTCTAAAAAAATGCCTTGAGAAAGAAGGTTGAACCCCTTTCCTCTTCACTCCTTCCCCTATTTATAGCAAAATAGGGGAGGAGTTTGCCACCCAGCTCACCCGGGCGAGCTCAGCTCGCCCAGGCGAGCAAGGTTGCTTCCTCCAGAAGCAACCGCCTTCTGGAGGAAGAAACTGGAAGGTCCAAGTGGGCTTGATTGCTATTTGTACCCCCCCTTTTTACTAAATGCACCCCTTCTACTTTTTTGGTAATTCTTTTTCCGTAACGTTACGAAACTTTACGAATTTCGTAACGATACCTATTTTCTTTCTGTAAGGTTACGAATCCTCACGGATCACTTATTTACTCTTTTTTAGCTTTCGAAGAAGTTACGGAAACTCACGGATTGCACAAAAACACTTCCTTTTGGTTTCCGCCACATTACGGAATTTCACGGATCGCGTAAGCCTGCTTCCTTTTGATTTCCGGCATGTCTCGGGACTTCACATATTGTGAAACAAAGGATGCCAAGTATCCCAAAGCGGCCGATCAAAGGTTGCATATCATCAAGTAATAATCCCCGGACGAAATTAGGGTATGACAGTCCCAAAGGACAACAGCCTTAATTTTAGAATTGTGTGAAATTGTGTACCTAAACTTTTATTTCTTTTTATTTTTGAGGTCGATAAAAGCGGGGCTCTTGCTCCTACGTACCCTCCATCGAAGAGGAAATCAGACCTATGTAGTTCTCTCTAAAGGGAAAATCAAGTGATTCTTTTTACTTAGAAGGAGGTTCTTTTAAGGCATTGGACCTTAAAATGACCCATTTTTACTTGGTGAGAAAAACTGAGGTATCGAACATTAAAATTCTTTTTAGTGATTTTTTGCGGACGAGCTTGACTTTGCGAGTTGATTTTAGCCTTAGTTTCACTTTAGTTATTAGTCCATTCAATTAAGAAAGAGAAATCCCAAAGAGAAACACCTGATTGCTTTTTTTGGTTTATTTTACTAAAAGATATTTTTTATTATTATATTATTATTTTCTCTTTTTGGTTTCCAACGTGGTTATGGCATGACCGAACGGTCGGATTTCATTTTAACATAAATTAACGGATATTACAAATCAAATGATCGGTGGAAATTTATTTTATTTTTTGATTAGGCGAGAAAATGACTTAAGTAAATGACTAAAGCACGTGAAAAGGGGGTACGGAAAGTAAATGAAACGAAAATAAAAGCACGCGAAACAAGTGGGGACTACTAAGGCTACCTAGAATGAATAGAAAAGTTCGATTTCGAGAACTTACCGGTTGAAGATCGAAGAACGACGAAGAACGAACAACGAAGAACGAAGAGCGGTTGACCCACGGAAACGTTACGGAAGTGCCTCAGCTTGGATTTTCTTCACAGAAACAATTTTCCTCACTAATTTTAAGTGATTACGAAGTACCAGAAGGGCTGAACCCCTTTCACCTTCACTCCTCCCTCTATTTATAGGAAAATAGAGGAGGAGCTTGCCACCCAGCTCGCCCAGGCAAGCCAGGTTGCTTCCTCCAGAAGCAACCGCCTTTTGGAGGAACATCCTGGAAGGCCCAAGTGGGCCTGGTTGCTATTTGCACCCCGTTTTTTACTAAATACACCCCCTTTGCTTTTTTGGTGATTCTTTTTTCGTAACGTTACGAAATTTTACGAATTTTGTAACGATACTTGTTTTCTTTCTGTAAGGTTACGGAACCTTACGGGTCATGTAATTACTCCTTTTTTAACTTTCAGAATGTTACGGAAACTCACGGATTGCGTAACAATACTTCCTTTTGATTTTCGGCATGTTACGGAATTTCACGGATTGCGTAACAATGCTTCCTTTTGATTTCCAGCATGTCTCGGAACTTCACGTATTATGCAACAAAGGGTGCCAAGTACCTCGAAGTGCTCAACCAAAGGTTGCATGCCATCAAACAATAGTCCCCAGACGAAATTAGGGTATGACAGGGATGTCTCCTCCACCTCTAGAAACCTCAAAATCCCTCAAAATCTCATCCAAAGCTCCGCAAGATGGCTTCCTCGTCAAGCTCAGCTATCTCTCAGTCTCTCCACAGCCAAAACTAAAAGCTAATTTTTTAAAAAGGTCACCTTTCCTCCAATTTCTAGATTTCAACTTTAAATAG
>NC_038247.2:34846458-34907751 GCF_000004515.6 Glycine max
TCGCTGAACTCAAAGTGCCTCATACAACTTATCCTCAACGGACTTCTCCACGCCTTGTGGACTCTTTGTATAACCTTGAGACTTTGCGCGCCTAGATCCCTCACAAGGAGAGGCGAGAGACTCTCCTCTGTTGGCGCTCCCCTCATGGGGTACCCTAACTATCTTCAAGTGCGAGATTATAGTTAATGCAACCCCTTATCCCTAACAACGGAACATTAGGGTAGTCCCCACATAAGAAAAGGACTCCCTCCTTGCCTTCCTTTCATCGAGGAAACCAATTGATTGCGCTGCCCCCTATCCCAGCCAAATGTTGGTCCCAATCAACTCTTCCTTTTTCGGCGCATGAGCGATAACTTTGAAGCGGACACGGGTGTCTTGTGTCTTGTTGGAATAGGTGTGAAACCAACCACACACAGAGAGCAGGTAAACAACAGACAATTCGTGCACTGTTTTTCTCACAACTCCGGTCAAAGGTGTCAAACAAATCTGCCACGATAGCCAGCACTGGACTTTCCTTGCTATGGTGATATGCGAGGAAAGCATCAATCGCGGCCAAGTCCACCAAACCGTCCACGTTCGGAAAGAGGACAACCCCAAAAATCAACAAAGCTAGTATATCCGCAAATGGGCCCCACTTCTCTTGGCTCGCCACATCCCTTGCTTTGCCTTCCAAGTATTTCCGTGGCAGGCCTACAACGCCGTTGCGAGTTTGCTTCATGCGATCCAACTCTTTTGCCGAATCCTCGACCACAGCTGCAATCTTGCTCAAGGAGGGAAGAAACCCGGAGAAAAGATACGGTTTTCTTCCCCCAAGAGGGCATCCTAGTATTTCCTCAAACTCTTCAATAGTCGGTACTATTTGGAAGTCCCCAAACGTGAAGCATCTCAACGGCTGGTCATAGTATTAGGCGAGGGATACGACAGCTTCCGTAAATACCTCCGCTGCGGTCAAATCTAGAATCTTTTCGTACACTTTGCGGAAGGCTTGCCTTTGGAGAGGTCCCATCAATCGTCCCAATTCCTTGAGGCTGGTGACATCTAGACTTTTAACCTTGACTTGATAAAACCTTTTGCCGTTTTGATTTGTCCCCATCATTTACCTAAAAAAGGGGTGGATCAAGACTCCGACATGAATGATGCAATGCGTATGCATGAAACGGAAAGAAAACAACACAAAGGGGTAATTCACACATACGAGACCGCAGAGATCCAATTTTAATGCTACGTTTTGGGCATGATGGCGCCTCAACGTAGCATTAAAAAGGTTACATATTACTCTAAAGAAACCAAACATTACTAGCAAAACTATAAACTAGTGCTATTTACCAAAAAATGCATGAGAACAAATGGCACGGAGCGTGTTTGCTCTTTGCCCCTATTTGGGAACCTATAGGACAATATCTAGGGGTCTCTAATAACTACTCCCCAACAATTCATAACTCACACGGCTGTTTTCTAGAGGTATCATCACTCAAGATAATAATATTGTGGCGGTATGGAATACCAGCGACAACACATTATAAAGAGAGAAAGCTCTAGACGAGGTTTCACTATTATCAAGCAAGTCGAAGACCTAGCATGATGATAGATTCACCTCCACTCCTTAAATTCCCATGAACCTGGGTATAGGGCCCCTTTTTTACTCAAACCCGTGGGTGCTTAGAATGCAGTGTAAAGAATGCGAAATAGACAACAGTTATTTACATTTTACACAGTTCAATAAATGCACACACAAGGTTTCATAATTCCACAATTCCTTTAGAATAGGCCTAACTCACAAAAAGGTCCCCAGTGGAGTCGACAACTGTCGCAACATGCCCTTTTGCGGGCGAGCGAGGCGAGGCTCATGGGTGCGCTTTCCAAAGGAGGAAAGATGCGCGGAGTCGCCACCAACGTTTATTTATGGGAAACGTCGGAAAAACCGAAGGAAACCGGTCTAAATGAAAATTCTAAGTTCGGGAGTTGTATTTACGTTTGAGGAAGGTATTAGCACCTCTCGCGTTGGACCTTAAAAATGATCCATTTACTTGATAAGGAAAACTGAAATGATAAACTTTTAAAACCCCATTTAGTGACCTTTTTTGTGGACGAGCTTGACTAGGCGAGTTGATTTTAGCCTTGGTTTCACTTTAGTTATTAGTCAATTCGATTAAGAATGAGAAATCCCAAAGAGAAAACGTCCGATTGATTTTTCGCTTTATTTTATTAAAAGGTATTTTTTTATTATTATATTATTATTTTACCTCTTTTTTTATTTCCAACGTGGTTACGGCACGACCGAACGGTCAGAATTCATTTTAACATAAATTAACGGATATTACAAATCAAATGATCGGTGGAAATTTATTTTGTTTTTTTGATTAGGCGATAAATGACTGAAGCACGTCAAAAGGGGGTACGGAAAGTAAATGAAAACGAGAATAAAAATACATGAAACAAAATGTGGACCACCACGGGTACATAGAATGAATTGAAAAGCTCGGTTTGAGGTACTTACCAGTTGAAGACTGAAGAAAACGAAGAACGAACGATGAATGTCGAAGAACGGTTGAAAATCTTCACGTAATTACTCAAGAAAACGTTACGGAAGCGCCTCGACATGGATTTTCTTTACGGAAACAATTTTCCTTAGCAATTTCAAGAGAATAAGACATTTCTGGAACACCTCTAACAGAGGGACAAATAGTCCATTTTGAAAAAACTTATTGTCAACCTCTTTCAGATATGAATATACCTGATTCAGAAGGGAAGAACTTGCATCAGTATCTCAATTTCAATTCAAACATGGGTTTGATTCACACTCCATGTTCTGAGAAATATTTACCATCCGAAAAAAGGAAAAAACGGAGTCCTTGTCTAAAAAAATGCCTTGAGAAAGAAGGTTGAACCCCTTTCCTCTTCACTCCTTCCCCTATTTATAGCAAAATAGGGGAGGAGTTTGCCACCCAGCTCACCCGGGCGAGCTCAGCTCGCCCAGGCGAGCAAGGTTGCTTCCTCCAGAAGCAACCGCCTTCTGGAGGAAGAAACTGGAAGGTCCAAGTGGGCTTGATTGCTATTTGTACCCCCCCTTTTTACTAAATGCACCCCTTCTACTTTTTTGGTAATTCTTTTTCCGTAACGTTACGAAACTTTACGAATTTCGTAACGATACCTATTTTCTTTCTGTAAGGTTACGAATCCTCACGGATCACTTATTTACTCTTTTTTAGCTTTCGAAGAAGTTACGGAAACTCACGGATTGCACAAAAACACTTCCTTTTGGTTTCCGCCACATTACGGAATTTCACGGATCGCGTAAGCCTGCTTCCTTTTGATTTCCGGCATGTCTCGGGACTTCACATATTGTGAAACAAAGGATGCCAAGTATCCCAAAGCGGCCGATCAAAGGTTGCATATCATCAAGTAATAATCCCCGGACGAAATTAGGGTATGACAGTCCCAAAGGACAACAGCCTTAATTTTAGAATTGTGTGAAATTGTGTACCTAAACTTTTATTTCTTTTTATTTTTGAGGTCGATAAAAGCGGGGCTCTTGCTCCTACGTACCCTCCATCGAAGAGGAAATCAGACCTATGTAGTTCTCTCTAAAGGGAAAATCAAGTGATTCTTTTTACTTAGAAGGAGGTTCTTTTAAGGCATTGGACCTTAAAATGACCCATTTTTACTTGGTGAGAAAAACTGAGGTATCGAACATTAAAATTCTTTTTAGTGATTTTTTGCGGACGAGCTTGACTTTGCGAGTTGATTTTAGCCTTAGTTTCACTTTAGTTATTAGTCCATTCAATTAAGAAAGAGAAATCCCAAAGAGAAACACCTGATTGCTTTTTTTGGTTTATTTTACTAAAAGATATTTTTTATTATTATATTATTATTTTCTCTTTTTGGTTTCCAACGTGGTTATGGCATGACCGAACGGTCGGATTTCATTTTAACATAAATTAACGGATATTACAAATCAAATGATCGGTGGAAATTTATTTTATTTTTTGATTAGGCGAGAAAATGACTTAAGTAAATGACTAAAGCACGTGAAAAGGGGGTACGGAAAGTAAATGAAACGAAAATAAAAGCACGCGAAACAAGTGGGGACTACTAAGGCTACCTAGAATGAATAGAAAAGTTCGATTTCGAGAACTTACCGGTTGAAGATCGAAGAACGACGAAGAACGAACAACGAAGAACGAAGAGCGGTTGAAAATCTTCGCGAAAACACCCAGGAAAACGTTACGGAAGCGCCTCGGCTTGAATTTTCTTCACGGAAACAATTTTCCTCACTAATTTTAAGTGATTACGAAGTACCAAAAGGGCTGAACCCCTTTCACCTTCACTCCTCCCTCTATTTATAGGAAAATAGGGGAGGAGCTTGCCACCCAGCTCGTCTAGGCGAGCTAGGTTGCTTCCTCCAGAAGCAACCGCCTTCTGGAGGAACATCCTGGAAGGCCCAAGTGGGCCTGGTTGCTATTTGCACCCCTTTTTACTAAATACACCCCCCTTTGCTTTTTTTGGTGATTCTTTTTCCGTAACGTTACAAAACTTTACGAAGTTTTTAACGATACTTGTTTTCTTTACGTAAGGTTATTGAACCTTACGGGTCATGTAATTATACCTTTTTTAGCTTTCGGAATGTTACGGAAACTCACGGATTGCGTAACAATACTTCCTTTTGATTTCCAGCATGTTATAGAATTTCACGGATTGCGTAACAATGCTTCCTTTTGATTTCCGGCATGTCTCGGAACATCACGTATTATGCAACAAAGGGTGCCAAGTACCTCGAAGCGGTCAACCAAAGGTTGCATGCCATCAAACAATAGTCCCCGGACGAAATTAGGGTATGACAGTTGCCCCTCTTTACTTACCTTATATCAGAGATAAGAGGAAAGCAAAGATAAAACACTGATTTCGTCCGTCTTCGCTCTCTCCGTGATTAGTCTATGACGACTCCCGTCTCTCTTTCTTCTTTCTCTGCACAACACAAAACAAACACAAACAAAAGACACCAATAACATAATATATACGAATACACATGTTTGGCGAAGGAACCGATTGGGAAAATAACAAAAAATCATGATTTCCAGTCACCGGAGGCTCCGTGCTTGATAACGGAGGATGCATGAACAGCGCTAAGCAATCAATTCATGGGGCTCCGAATAGGATGGTGGAGGATACACGAACAACGCTAGACAATCAATTCGTGGGGCTCCGAACTCGATGGTGGAGGATGCATGAATGACAAGCAATTCATGCGGCTCCGGATAAGATTTGAGGGTGGAGGATAGACGAACAGCGCTAGGCAATCAATTCGCGGGGCTCTAGACTCGATGGTGGAGAATGCATGAATGACAGGCAATTCATGGGGCTTCGGATAAGATTGGAGGGTGGAGGATAGACGACCAGCGCTAGGCAATCAATTCGTGGGGCTCCAGACTCGATGGTGGAGGATGCATGAATGACAGGCAATTCATGGGGCTTCGGATAAGATTTGAGGGTGGAGGATAGACAAACAACGCTAGGCAATCAATTCGTGGGGCTCCAGACTTGATGGTGGAGGATTCATGAATGACAGGCAATTCATGGGGCTTCGGATAAGATTTGAGGGTGGAGGATAGACAAACAACGCTAGGCAATCAATTCGAAGGTAGTGTTTTTGGAGAGGAAGCTTGGTGTTTCGGTCTTTTCCTCTTTGTTTATGTGGGGCGGGATATCGCCAGTCGAGAGCAACTTTGAATGGCAATCCCAAAGGAAGAACTATTTCAAAAATGGGTTTTCCTTTGCCGGCAGTCATTTACCCAGCCGAAAATTTATCTGGTCAGAAGATCTTCCGCTCTCTTTCCTGGTTTCCTGTATTGATCGGGAATTATTCTGTTTCTCCTTCGATCTTTTTCTTTTTACTTTCTTCCGATCTTCGATCGGGAATCCTTTTTTTCCTTTTCTTTTCTATCTTTTCATTTCTTCCTTTCCAATCTTTGATTGGCAATTCGGGTTTTAGCATTCGTTATTCGCTCTCCCTTAAGGCAATCAATTCGTGGGACTCCAGACTCGATGGTGGAGGATGCATGAATGACAGGCAATTCATGGGGCTTCGGATAAGATTTGAGGGTGGAGGATAGACAAACAACGCTAGGCAATCAATTCGTGGGGCTGCAGACATGATGGTGGACGATGCATGAATGACAAGCAATTCATGGGGCTCCGGATAAGATTTGTTGGCAGGACCGAATGGTCCACCGATTTTTTTTTCCACCTAAAAGGCGAACATGTTTTAGCGAGGAAAAATAAATCATTCACGAGAGCACCATATTATCGAGAAACAATATACCCATGCCAAAAGTAATTTTCCTTGTAACCGAAAATGAAGGGCAGGATGTCAACATTTAGCTTTTAAATGAACATTTAGGGGAAACGTCGGGTCAAACTGAAACTGGGAATAAAATCACTCATAGTGTATAAAAACTCACACAGGTAAGTGTTTTACCCTAATTCCAAACCATAGCTGCACCATGACTTTATTTTGCACATGATTTCCTATCGAACCAAAAGATCACACGAACGATCATGGATCAATAGGATTTTCTCGAGGGTAGTGTTTTTGGAGAGGAAGCTTGGTGTTTCGGTCTTTTCCTCTTTGTTTATGTGGCGCGGGATATCGCCAGTCGAGAGCGACTTTGAATGGCAATCCCAAAGGAAGAACAACTTCAAAAATGGGTTTTCCTTTGCCGGCAGTCATTTACCCAGCCAAAAATTTATCTGGTCAGAAGATTTTGCGTTCTCTTTCCTAGTTTCCTGTATTGATCAGGAATTATTCTGTTTCTCCTTTGATCTTTTTCTTTTTACTTTCTTCCGATCTTCGATCGGGAATGCTTTTTTTCCTTTTCTTTTCTTTCTTTTCATTTCTTCCTTTCTGATCTTTGATTGGCAATTCGGGTTTTAGCATTCGTTATTCACTCTCCCTTGAGGAGATTCTGTGTCCTTTACTTCGGGGGAAAGGATGAGGATTCTTTTCATGGGCCAAGGTTCAAAGTAGCTCAAGGTTGTGTCTCAACATGGTCTTCTCATCGTGCGAGTCCGATTTTGATATCTGGGGCAAAACAAATTCGTGTCAAGGTGTCGGTCTCGGGTTGAATTTCCATATTATTTCCATAAGGCACGCGTAACAATGTTGATTTGGAAACAACGTGCAAAATTAGTCATGGCTACAACTAGGTGGTTACTAAAGCATCCAGTTTATGGCATTGTAATACTAAGGCTTGGGATTTACACAAGTAGACCCAATATTTCCAAATTATGTTCTTTCATCGGTTCAATGAATCCATCCATTCTCATCATGATTATTCTGGAAAATAAACTCTTAGCGTTAGTCTCTTGTTTCCAAAAGATATGTTTGCTCTCTACGAATGATTTATGCTTCCTATGACCATAACATGCCGACCTTCGAGGCCTTTCCTTCTTTTTCTTTTTGTTTCATTTTTTGTGTTTGCAAAAACTATACATCCATCGCCATCTACGAGAAAAGATTTTCTTTGTACACCTACATTCCTATACACGGCAAACTTTTTCTGTATACACACGCATTAAAAACTCTTTCTCTTTATATCAACACGGTCTATAATAAAACTCTATTCCTGTTCAAAGATTTCTTTTTCGTTTTCCAACGTACACTCATGGTTTATACAAAAAATTCTTTATATACACTTATTACTCACACACAAGAATTTCTTTTCACACCTTATTTACACATACACAAAATCTTTCCATACATTTTTTTACATATAAAAAACTCTTTTCTTTTCTTTATATATAGACACGACATTTGTTCACAACGCCTCTTTCTTTTTTCTATTCTTGGCGTTATCATGCTTTTTGTTCATTTTATTTTCAAGATGACGTTCCTAATGGAAAACTCTACAAGGTTCTGGGATTTCAACAAACATTATCGACAATAACGAAGTAAGCACTAACGCAAAAGTCCAACCAACATGTATGCACAAAACAAGAGACAATCAAAAAAACAAAACAAACGTTAGTCCCACAAGTTATAAAAAATAAAATGATATGTAACAGATAAAAGAGGAAACATAAAACAGAATATGAATCTGGGAATCCCCCGGTCATGTGGCTCCACTCCCTCACAAGAAACCGAGTAAATCTGTCATCTCCTCATCCATGCGGGCCTCCTCGGCATCGTCGAGAGCCTCTACGGGCACCTCCCCTGCCTGGGCCTCAGGCCAATCTCCGGGCCATGCAAACTCAACCCTGAACTGATCTAGAGTAGGGCACGCAAAAGGAACGAAACCCTGGCTTTACTGACTGATGCTGAGCTGGAAGAGACACTCATGTATCAGCACCTGCCCCCTGTGGTTGGCCGCCTACTGGCGAACCAAGTGTTGTAAATACCGCTCCATGTCAAATGACCCAGCTGGATCGGCCTGATGAGGTTCTGGCGGTGTGTCTGCGGCCTGCGGTGCATCACCCTGCGCCTCTCTAGGTGTGACGGGAACCCCGAATGTCTGGCAGAGACCCGTGATCAACGCTGGAAACCCCATGGCCCTGTTAGACTTATCTTGGTCTAGAGGGTGCCTGGTAGGTGGCATACCTGAAAATAAATAAATGGCGTCAACGATCAACTGAGCCACATGGACGCTCATCCGTGTCAGGATGACATACACCAGCTGACACTTCGGCAGAGGGAGGTCAGAGTTATGATCGCTGGGCAGGACGTTGCTGAGCAACAATGTCATCCACATCTGGGTCAAGGTGGTCATGCTGGTGCGCATGATCCGCACCCGCCTCCCGGCAGCAGTCCGGGCAAAATCTGGACCGGGTATGCATAACAGCTGGGCAATGGCCTCCTCGTCAAATCCATCTGCCCGGTTCCTTCTCTGACTAAACTCGCACTCCTGGCCCTCCTCTAACACTAGCGGGTCACCCAGGAACTGGCTAAGGGTATCTGCATCAAAAGGAATCCAATGGCCCCTTACCCATGACCGCATGTCCCGCACGCCTTCCTCCGTGGGCCAAGCATTAGCGTAAAACTCTAGGACTATATCCGGGTCAAACTTAGCCATGGGAGTGACCAGCGACCCATATCCATGTACATATTTTTTGACAAACCTTTTCATGCTACATCTTATACATATACACATTTTTTGGAAAGCTTCTTTTGCTACCTACTCACAAATACACATATTTTGAAAAACACTTTTACGCTACCCATCCAAGCATTTTGTAAGGCACTTCATGCTATATATATTCATATTAAGCAAGGCATTTTATTCAACATTTTGCAAGGCATTTCATGCTACATATTTACATACATACATATTATCGAAGGGCTTTTTCATGCTATCTAAGCGCAAGGCATTCCTCACGAGACAGCAAGCTTTGAATTCTAGTAAAAAAAACTCCTCAAACATATTCTAATACTCATGCATCTTTTACATTCAAAACCGGAAACTTGGAGCAAATACATGCAACTTAGAGCACCAAAATGTATCAATGGAAAGCCAAAGAGCCCAAGAATGAGGTACTTACTTGTTGGAGATGAATAATAGAGCAAAATGGAATCAAAAACGTGAAAAATGATGACCTATGGGCTGCAAAATTTGTGATTCCCATAGCCTTCTTTTTGAATGAGGGGGGGGGGGGGGGGAAGAGTTTTTGGTGCAGAAACCTTCCCCTTTCCCCTTTTTAACCCATTTCGTGTAGGGGTTGCTCGCCCAAGCCAGCTCAGCTCGCCCAGGTGAGCTAACTTGCATTTTTTTTTTGGCGAAACAAGTAAGACTCCTAAGGGTCAGCGTTCGCTTACTCGAAACCCCTCATGGTAGATTAGGCATCTAATACTTACTTTATAGACACGACAACAATAATTACTGGAGATTTTAAAGGATACGGGGCTGCTTTGCAGCGACGTTTTTCGTTTGTCCCGGGCTAAGCAAACGATGACGACCTATTGGTCGTGACCCTAGCCTCTCCTTGCGTCCGTCCCTAAGTACCTAAAAGTAGGAAAAACCAATGCATGGCAAATCGTGACCGTGTCGTCGTCTTACCTTGATTGGTTTCTGCCTTTGAGCTTGTCTCGACCTCTGACCATTGCCTAAGACGATTCTGCTCCTGTTTATCACAAATTATGCATGCGTATGCGTATGCATGAATGTTTTCAAATGCAATAATCTTCTTTGGGTTTTGTTTTAATTAAGCGCTTGGGGCACCCCATGAACGGAGCGAAAGGGCTCAGGTTATCACAAACTGCACATGGTTTAAAACCAAAGTGAGGACTGAAGCCTTAGACCTGTGTTCTCTTCTTTTAAAGAACTGTGACGAGGCAATTACAGCGAACAAGAATCCCTGGAGGAAACCAAGAAGAACACACAAAAAAAAAGAACATGCAGTGGTTTCCTCAATTGCCCCAGATTTCAGGCGTAATATCGCTTAACGACATCAGAGTTCACGGGCGAGGGTAGCTCCTCTCCATCCATGTTGTGAGCACCAGAGCCCCCCCAGAAAAATCCTTTTTCACAACGAAAGGTCCTTCGTAATTCGGGGCCCACTTCCCTCGAATATCTTTAACATCATGGGATATCATTTTCAGGACAAGGTCCCCCTGATTGAACTTGCGCGGGCATACCTTCTTGTCGAACGCGTTCTTTATCCTTTGTTGATATAGGCGCTCATGGCTCATGGCCGTCAAACGCTTACCTACAATAAGGTTGAGTTGGTCGTAGCGTGTTTAAGCCCACTCTGATTCTTCTAGGCCCGATTCCGCTAGTATCTTCTGGGAAGGAACCTCTACCTCAAATGGGAGTACCGCTTCCATCCCGTAAACTAAGGAATACGGCGTTGCCCAGTAGAAGTTCATATTGAGGTTCGATATCCATGCAGGGCAAAAGGCAACATCTCATGCCAATCTTTGTATGACACCATCATCTTCTGAATAATCTTCTTAATATTTTTATTTGCATCCTCCACAGCCCCGTTCATCTTTGGCTGATAGGGGGTGGAGTTATGATGCTAGATCTTGAAATCCCCGCACATTTCCTGCATCATTTTGTTATTCAGATTGGTGCCATTGTCAGTAATGATCTTCCTAGGGAGTCCGTATCGACAAATCAGTTCCTTCTTTATGAATCTGACCACCACACTCCTCGTGACATTGGTATAAGAAGCCGCTTCGACCCATTTGGTGAAATAATCTATCGCCACGAGAATGAAGCGATGACCGTTCGAAGCTTTGGGTTCGATGGCCCCAATGAAATCTATCCCCCACATGGAAAAGGGCCAAGGGGCGGACATGACATTCAGAGGATGTGGCGGAACATTGACATTGTCCACGTACGCTTGACATTTATGGCATTTCCTTACATGGGCGCAGCAATCGCTTTCCATAGTGAGCCAGTAATAACTTGCTCTAAGGATCTTCCTGACCATAGCATGCCCATTGGCATGTGTCCCAAATGAACCCCCGTGGAGTTCCTCAATCATGTAGTTCGCCTCTTTGGCATCTACGCATCGCAGGAGGGTCATGTCGTGGTTCCATTTGTACAGGATGGTACCACTCACAAAGAAACCAGTAGCCAATCTCCTTAACGTTCTTTTGTCATTGTCGGAAATCCCTGGTGGATATTCTTTGTTCTCGACATACTGTTTGATGTCGAAATACCACGGTTTCCCATCTCGCTCTTCCTCTATCGCACAACAATGTGTCGGCTTGCCCCGAGATCTGAATTCAATGTACGACAGATCCCCGTGTGGGGCAAGTTGAAACATGGATGCCAAGTTGAAACACAGATCCTCGGCGCGCCCATTTGGTTCTCTTCCCGAGGTATGTGGTGGAAAAAACTGTCGTCAAAGAATTCAGCTAACTTCAAGATACGAGTTTGATAGAGTATCAACTTTTGATCCCTAGTTTCCCATTCTCCTCTCAACTGGCGTATTACCAAAGCCGAGTCTCCATACACTTTGAGTAGCTTTACGTCAAAATCAATGGCCGCTTGAATCCCAAGGGCGCACGCTTCATATTCGGCCATATTGTTGGTGTCGCAACCTACCCTTCGGCGGGAGGGCGACGCGTGACTCGCGGGATGCGTGTTCCACGAAAGGAATACGCGCGGAGTCGCCACCAACGTTTATTTGAGGAAAATGTCGGAAAAAACGGAAAAGACGTGATCTACGAACTTTTAAGTGAAAGGTTCGGGAGTTGTATTTACGCACGGGGAAGGTATTAGCACCCCACACGTCCGTCCCAAGGGACGGCAGCCTTTAATCGAATGTGCAAACATGACCTTGATTTTTATGTTCCCTTTTTATGTCTTTATATCATTTATACCCTTTTTATATTTTTTCTCTTTTTGTGGTTGACAAGGGTGTTTCCCTTTGCTCCTACGTATTCCTCAATTGCGGTGAGGAAATCAGACCTACGTAGTTCTTTTTTTATCAAGTGATTCTTTTTTACTTAAAAGGTGATCATTTTAAGGCGTTGGACCTTGAAAATGATCCATTTTACTTAGTAAGAAATTGAAATGACAAACTTCAAAAACCTATTTTTATGGACGAGCTTGACTAGGCGAGTTGATTTTAGCCTTAGTTTCACTTTAGTTATTAGTCAATTCAATTAAGAATGAGAAATCCCAAGAGAAAACATCCGATTGATTTTCCGCTTTATTTTACTAAAAGACGTTTTTTTACTATTATATTATTATTTTACCTCTTTTTTTTTTATTTCCAATGTGGTTACGGCACGACCGAACGGTCGGAATTCATTTTAACCGAAGTTAACGGATAATACAATTCAAACGATCGGTGGAAATTTATTTTATTTTTAGGTTAAGCGAGAAATGACTTAAATAAAATGGCTTAAGCACGTCAAAAGGGGGTATAAAAAGTAAATGAAACGAGAATAAAAATACACGAAACACAATGTGGACCACCACGGGTACATAGAATGAATCGAAAAGCTTGGTTCGAGGTACTTACCCGTTGAAGATCGAAGAACGATGAAGAACGAATGAAGAACGTCGAAGAACGGTCGAAACCTTTGCGAAATTCCTCACGGAAACGTTACGGAAACGTTTCGGAAGCGCCTCGGCTTGGATTTTCTTCACGGAAACAATTTTTCCAAGCAAATTCGAAAGAGAGAGAAGTGCCTAAGGGGCTGAACCCTTTCTCACTTCACTTCTCCCCCTATTTATAGAAAATTGGGGGAGAAGCTTGCCACCCAGCTCGCCCAGGCGAGCAGGGTTGCTTCCTCCAGAAGCAACAGCCTTCTGGAGGAATCTTCTGGAGGGCCCAAGTGGGCCTGGTTGCTATTTACACCCCCATTTTTACTAAATACACCCCACTGCCTTTTTTTTGGTGATTCTTTTTTCGTAAAGTTACGGAAACTTACGAATTTCGTAACGATACTTGTTTTCTTTCCGTAATGTTACGGAACCTTGCGGATTACATAATCATCCCCTTTTTGACTTACGGAATGTTACGGAACCTCACTAATTGTGCAACGATGCTTTCATTTGATTTCCGGTGTGTCACGTAACCTTACGGATTGTGCATCAATATTTTCTTTTGTTTTCCGGCATGTCCAGGAATTTCACAAATTGCCTAATGATGGGTGCCAAGCACCTCACAAGGACCAAACAAAAGTCGCATGTCATCAAGCAAAGGTCCCCGGACGAAATTAGGGTATGACAGTTGCCCCTTTTTACTTGTCTTTTATTGGAGATAAAAGGAAAGTAAAGATAAGACACTAATTTCGTTCGTCTCGGTTGACGAGAGTCGCGGGTGACCACAAAATTTCCGCATGCAAATGACTTGTTGTTCCCGGGGGAACAAAAGGTGCAGAAGACGATGTCAGTCTCTACATGCTATCAAGCGTTCTGTCTTACAGATAGCAAAAGAATGTTTATACGGATAACCACTCGGGTATTTCCGCCCGTCAGCGTGACTCAAAAGTCAGTATGACAGATCTTGTAAGTGCGGAAGATGATGCAAATCTCCGCGTGTCAACGGGCTTGTCGGCCGCGATTGACGAAGGGTGCAGAATGACCATAATTTGTCTCTGCGTGCCATCGGACACGACTGTGTCTAAATGGCAAAAGGTGTGCGGAATGACCATAATTTGTCTCCGCATGTCATCGGGCCCGCCGCCTCTGGATGACAAAAGGGTGCAGAATGACCATAATTTGTCTCTGCGTGCCATCGGACACGACTGTGTCTGAATGGCAAAAGGTGTGCGGAATGACCATAATTTGTCTCCGAATGTCATCGGGCCCGCCGCCTCTGGATGACAAAAGGGTGCAGAATAACCATAATTTGTCTCTGCGTGCCATCGGACACGACTGTGTCTGAATGGCAAAAGGTGTGCGGAATGACCATAATTTGTCTCCGCATGTCATCTGGCCCGCCGCCTCTGGATGACAAAAGGGTACAGAATGACCATAATTTGTCTCTGCGTGTCACATGACCTCAGAGTCAGTATGACAGAGATTGTGGGGCGGCCGACAAAAGCAAGGCTCTTGCTCCTACGTATCCTCCAATGAGGAACTCAGACCTACGTAGTTCTAGATAACTTGTGAGACTTGAAAAAGTCTCCACCAGAAGATGCCGACATCTCCGGAAAGGGCACAGATGACCACATTGGCCTCTGCTCATCAATCACACTTGGGGTCACTGAATGACGAGGTGCGGATAACCGTAAGGTGTCTCCGCGGGCTACCAGCTCTTGGGTCATGGTAACAAAGAGCGGTGTGGTCGACAAAAGCGAGGCTTTTGCTCCTACGTATCCTCCAATGAGGAACTCAGACCTACGTAGTTCTTAATAACTTGTGAGACTAGAAATAGTCTCAGTATTTTCTTCGCTAAAATGCAAACGTGCTTTAGTAAAGAGATAAAACTTCCAACTAATCTGATCAACATATGCTTTTCGGACAAAAACAATGCGTCTATCGGGGAAGGAGAATCTGCTGATGAAATTTTCTTGTAACCACAAATGAGATTTTGGATGTTTAGCATTTCGTTTCTAAATGACCATTTAGAGGAAACACTGGGTTCGACAAAACTAGAAGAAAATCACTCAAAGTGTATCAATCTCGCACAGGTAAGTGTTTCATCCTAATTCCGAACCATAGATATGTCATGACTTGACTTTGCAAATTATTTCCTATCAAATCAAAAATTACATGCGTGATCATGGATCAATAGGACTTCCCTTGGGAATGGGTTCTTTTGGTGGGTTTTTCGGCTTTTGATTATTTTGGCCTTTTTCCTTTTCTGTTTTGGTTTAGTGCGGGGCGAAAAAGTCGCTAGCACATAAGATTTTGGTTGGTAATCAAAGGGAGAAGACCACTTTAGGTCATGGTTTCCTTTCCTTCTTTTCGTTCATTTGGTGACAATTCTATATTGTTCAGATATTGTCCGGTCCAAAGACCTTTCTGCACATTTCTTCTGTTTTCTTTCGATCCTTGATCAGGAGCTTTCTTTCCTTCTTCTTCTTCCCTTTTTTTTTTCTTTCTCCCATTCTTTGATTGGGAATTTCCTTTCTTTTCTTTTTGCTTTCTCTTTGATTGGAAATTTTTCTTTCTTTCCTTTTTGCTTTCTCTTTGATTGGAAATTTTCCTTCTTTTCTTTTTTTGCTTCCGAGGGTAAGGATTGACATTCTCACCCTGGTCAAGGTTTATGGTGAGTTAGGATTTTGGCTCAAGACTTGTAGAATGGCTAGACATGATACATGTCTGGGTTTGGTTTGGCTCAAGGATAAAAGGGATGCCCCACATTATTTCCATGACACAAATGCAAAAATGATGATTTGGAAACTTTATGCAAAACTGGTCATGCATGCACCTATGTGGACACTCAAGTGTCAAATTTTTATGGTCATGTGATGCTAGGGTTCAGGATTCATTTCCTCTATTTTAGTCAACCCAATGTTTCCAAAATATGTTCTTTTATCAATTTGTGCATTCATTCGAGTCCATTTCGGACGTCCGGGAAAATTTTCACAGCATTCACCCTTCAGGTGTACACACATTTTTTTTCAAAACTAGTTATGATCAGTGATTTTTTCAAAGAAAAGTTGGAAGTCATCTCTTTTCAAAAGCATGTTGGTTTTTCAGCTAAGCAACTTATTTTTCTTTTCCTTTTTCCTCTCTTTTTTCTTACTTGCTCTCTTTTTCCCTTGCTCTCTTCTTTTCTTATTTGCTCTCTTTTTCCTTTTTTTTTTGATTTTTTGTTTTTTTGTTTTTTGTTTGTTTTATTATTATTTTTTTGGACGATGTTCCTAAATGAAGAACTCTACACGGTTCCAGAATTTCAAACATCATTGATAGTAATGATATAAACACTAACGCAACAATCCAAACAAAAATGTATGCGCTGTACAAATGACAATCGAAACAACAAAAACAAACATTAGTCTCTCAAGTCAAAACATAACATAAAAATGATAAAAGAAATATGAAAGAAAACATGAATCTGGGGATCTCCCAGTCATGTAGCTCCACTCCTTCCCAAGAAGTCAAGCAAATCGGCCATCTCCTCGTCCTCGTGGGCCTCCTCTCCATCGCCGGGAGCTTCTGGGGGCGCCTCTCCTGCCTGGGCCTCGGGCCAATCCCCGGGCCATGCGACCTCTGCCCTGAACTGGTCTGGAGTAGGGCATGAAAAAGAAGCGAAGCCCTGGCTCTGCATGCTGAGGCTCATCTGGTACAGACAATCATGGGTCTGCACATGTGCCTGGTGGTTGGTTGCCTGCTGGCGAACCAAATGCCATAAATACTGCTCCATGTCAAATGACCCAGCCGGGCCAGCCTGATGAGGTGGTGGTGGCGCGCCCGCGGCCTGTGGAGCATCCCCCTGAGCCTGTCTCTGGGTGCAGTACTTCTCAATAAAAGCCCGGGTGATGGGTGGCCGAATCACCTTGGTAGGTGCCACGGGGACTCCGAACGACTGGCAGAGTCCTGTGATCAGTGCGGGAAATCCCAGGGCCCTGTTGGACTTATCTGGATCCAAAGGGTGCCTGGTAGGCGCCATACCTGCAAAAATATAGATGGCATCAGCGATTAACTGAGCCACATGGATGCTCATCCGCGTCAGGATGGCGTACACCAGCTGACACTTCGGCAGGGGGAGGTCGGAATTATGATCGGTGGGCAGGATGTTGCTGAGCAGCAAAGTCATCCATATCTGAGTCAGGGTGGTCATGTTGGTGCGCATAATTCGCACTCGCCTCCCTGCAGCAGTCCGGGCAAAATCCTGCCCCGGTATGCATAGCAACTGGGCGATGGCCTCCTCATCGAACCCATCAGACCGGTTCCTCCTCTGGCCATACTCGCATTCCTGGCCCTCTTCCAGCACCAACAGATATCCCAGGAGCTGGCCGATAGCATCTGCATCAAACGGGATCCACTGACCCCTCACCCAGGACCTCATGTCATGCACGCCCTCCTCTGTTGGCCAAGCATTGGCATAAAACTCAAGGACTACTTCTGGATCGATCTTGGCCATGGGGGTAACCAGTGATGCCCACCGCCGGCGACCTATCTCCTCCTGGAAATCAGTATACTCGTCATCCCTGAGCTGGACGCGTCGCTCCTGGAGAAATGACCATCCCTTGATGGCTTCGAAGCGCTGCCGATGTACAGCGCTCCTAAAGCGGTGACTGTCATACTCGGGAGCGGAACTAGTTCCTTCGGCCGCCTTATCCTTCCAGGACCTCTTTGAGGCAAGCTTCCTCGGGGCCATTTCCTGCGAAGGCAAACATTTGGAAAGTTAGTTTTACCAAGAAATGCTACTCTTAAAACAAAAATGGCATACAACCTTCTCCAATAAACATCAATGTAAATTTAGAGCAAACTCATGCACATACTTCCTTATGAACATTCACTCGCACAAGATATTCTTCTACCTAAGAAAAATGCACCCATGCACAATCAAGGCACCTTCGTTACCTAGATTATTTATATGTACTTCCAAGGTGTATTTGCTACCTACATCACATGCACTCCCTTGGCTAAATTTACATACATGCATACTCAAAGCATTTTGGCTACCAAAAATTGCACACGTGCACATTCTGGTATTTCCAATACCTATGCATATACAAACTTTGTGATGAATCTTGGCTATCTACACAATAAGGTGCTACATTTCATGCTTTATTCAAGTGCTTTTGCTACCTAAAGCCGCATGCAAATTCAAGTGTGTTTTCTTTTACTGACTAAAATTGTATTCAAATTAAAAGGTATCTTTGTAAGGTATTTTCTTTACATAACATGCAACACATATATATTTTTTGTGAGACATTTTGACTACCGAAAATTACATGTACATACATCCAAGTATTTTGCTACCACACCCAAAGTGTAAATTGCCAAAGGTATTTTGCTACCTATTCTAAACATACACATTTATGATGAGCAAAATTCTTAAACATCTAGGCGTAGGGAAATTATTGTAGCGTGGCTCATAGCTGATTGCTGGCCAAAAAGGGTAACTTTACCCAATATGCACCCCCTCTTGTGTTCTTTTGCATAAAAACTTTGGTTCCTAGGCCTAGGATATATGTGGGGCAATTACTCTAGCCCTTTCGGAACTGAATGCATGTCCAAAAAAATAGAAAATATGTGCAAACCAAAATGTCCCATGGGTTGTTTCCCTACAAAAATCACGCGCTAATGCCATTGAAGCATTTCACCGAACACTTGGTGGGCGCGCATTTAGGCATCAATAGCAAGAGAACGGGGACAATGTGGCATGTCCCATTGCTTCAAAATGCATTATAGGCCTAGGGCCATCTCATACAAACCCCCAATTCAACCCAATCAAGCAAGAAAACAAACCAAAATTGCCCCACATATTTGAGCACATTCCCACAATTTAGAGCACCAAAAGGAGATCAAAATACACCAATGAAAAGCTAGAAAGCTTAAGGATGGAATACCTACTTGTTGGTGATGAATAAAAGCGCAAAACGGAATCGAAGAATTCGAAAAGTAGAGATCCTAGGGGTGCAAACTCGTAAATTCCGTGGGTATGGCTTTTGAAAGGGGGGAAAAGAAGTTTTTGAATGCAAAAATGTCCCCCCTTTCGTCACTTTTATATTTTGGTGCAGGGGTTGCTCGCCCAGGCGAGCTAACCTGCACTTTTTTTTTTTTGAGGGGAACATTAACCATGTCCCCTCCTTTTTCACGGGTTAGCGTTTATCTAACTTGAACCTACTTAAGTCAGAATTAGGCGTCGATTACTTATTTTAAAACAAACAAATAGTAAAAGAAAACTGTGAATACAAAGGATACTGGGTTGCCTTGAAGCGACGTTCTCTGCTTGTTTAGCGCAGAGAAGGGGCAACGATCGGTCGGTCGTGACCCCACCCCCACTCGCATCCGTCCCTATGTACCTGCAAGTAAGAAACAACCAGGTGTGGCCAATCTTGACCGCGTCGTTGTCTTACCTCGATTGGTTTCTGATGTTCATGTTTTGTCTCTACCCCAGAAGGTAGCCCAAGATGATCCTGCCCCTGTTTTACCACAACAATATGCATGCGTATGCGTATGCATGAATGTTTTCAAACGCAGCAAATTTTAGTGAAAGTTGGTTTAGGTTCAATTTTAATTAAGCGCTTGGGGCATCCCATGAACTGAGCGGAAGGGCTCAGGTGATCACAAATTAACGCAAGGTTTGAAACCAACGTGAGGACTAAAGCCTCGAATCCATGTTCATTTCTTTGAAAGATTGTAACGAGAGATACAGTAGACGGGGAATCCCTGGGGGAAATCCAGAAAACACATAAAGATAAAGAACATGCAGCGACATCCTTAATTGCCCTAAATTCTAAGCATAATATCGCTTGATGACATCATAATTCACAGGTGAAGGTAGCTCTTCGCCATCCATGTTGGTAAGCACCAGGGCTCCTCCGGAAAAAGCCCTCTTCACAACAAAAGGCCCTTCGTAGTTTGGGGCCCATTTTCCTCGATTGTCCTTGACAGCATGGGACATTTTCTTTAGCACAAGGTCTCCCTCATGGAACTTGCGCAAGCGTACCTTCTTGTCGAATGCACTCTTCATTCTTTGTTGGTACAAGCGCCCATGACTCATGGCCGTTAAGCGCTTACCCTCAATGAGGTTGAGCTGGTCATAGCGCGTTTGAGCCCACTCTGATTCCTTTAATCCGGATTCTGCCAAGATCCTTAATGACGGGACTTCTACCTCAAACGGTAACACAGCCTCCATCCCATATACCAATGAGAACGGCGTTGCCCCAGTTGACGTTCGCACTGAAGTTCGGTAACCGTGTAACGCGAATGGGAGCATTTCGTGCCAATCTCTGTACGACACGATCATCTTTTGGATAATCTTTTTGATATTTTTATTGGCCGCTTCCACGGCTCCATTCATCTTTGGCCGGTAGGGTGTGGAATTGTGATGCTGGATTTTAAACTCCTCGCACATTTCCCCCATCATCTTGTTATTCAGGTTGGTGCCGTTGTCCGTGATAATCTTCCTTGGCAAACCATATCGGCAGATGATCTCTTTCTTAATGAACCTGACCACCACACCCCTCGTGACATTGGTGTAGGAGGCCGCCTCGACCCACTTGGTAAAATAATCTATCGCTACGAGGATGAAGCGATGACCATTTGAGGCCTTGGGCTCAATGGCCCCGATGACATCTATCCCCCACATGGAGAAAGGCCAAGGGGCGGACATGACATTCAGAGGATGCGGTGGAGCATTGACATTGTCTGTGAACGCTTGACATTTGTGGCATTTCGTTACATGGACACAACAATCACTTTCCATGGTAAGCCAGTAATAACCTGCTCTTAGGATCTTCCTGGCCATAGCATGCCCGTTGGCATGCGTTCCAAACGAGCCCTCATGGACTTCCTCGATCATGTGATTCGCCTCCCTGGCATCCACGCACCGCAAGAGTGTCATGTCGTGGTTTCTCTTATACAGTATGCTGCCGTTCATGAAGAAGTCGGCCGCCAACCTTCTCAATGTCCTTTTATCATTGTCGGCAATCTCTGGCGGGTATTCTTTGCTTACGACATATCGCTTGATGTCGAAATACCAAGGCTTACCGTCCCGTTCCTCTTCTACTTGGCAACAATGCGCGGGTTTGCCACGACACCAAAATTCAATGTATGGTAGATCCCCATGCGGCGTTAGCTGGAACATAGACGCCAAAGTAGCAAGCGCATCCGCCATTTGATTTTCCTCGCGGGGAACATGATGGAAGGAGATCTCATCAAAGGTCTTAGCCAATTCCTTGATATAGGCTTTGTAGGGTATCAGCTTGGGATCTCTAGTTTCCCATTCCCCTCTCAGCTGATGGATTACCAACGCTGAGTCGCCGTACACCTTGAGTAGTTTGACATTGGAGTCAATCGCTACCTGGACGGCCAGGGCACATGCTTCATATTCGGCCATGTTGTTGGTGCAGTCGAATCCTAGCCTGGCTGTGAAAGGTACACATTGATTGTCCGGAGAGACCAATACTGCTCCAACGCCATGGCCTAGAATGTTTGATGCTCCATCAAACAATACGGTCCATTTGTCCCGATCTTCGTCCAATTTTTCCTCAAACAAGGCCATGATGTCCTCATCCGGGAATTCAGGATGCATGGGCTGATAGTCGTTAAGAGGTTGTTGAGCCAAATAATCTGCTAAGGCGCTTCCTTTTATCGCCTTTTGGGTGACGTAAATTATATCAAACTCGGATAGCAGGACTTGCCACTGGGCGATTCGTCCCGTGAGAGCTGGCTTTTCAAAGATGTACTTAACCGGGTCCATCTTGGATATCAACCAGGTAGTATGGCTCAGCATGTACTGCCTTAGGCGATGGGATGCCCATACTAAAGCACAACACGTTCTTTCGAGCAAGGAGTAATTCATTTCACAGGTCGTAAACTTCTTACTTAGGTAGTAAACAACGCGCTCTTTCTTTCCGGATTCGTCATGTTGCCCCAGCATACACCCCATTGACTCGTCCAAGATTGTCATGTACAAGATGAGAGGCCTTCCAGGTACTGGTGGCATAAGCACAGGGGGATTCATAAGACACTTCTTGATCCTTCCAAAAGCCTCTTGGCAACCCTCATTCCAGCGATCAGTTTGGTTTTTGCGTAAGAGCTTGAACAACGGCTCACAAATGGCGGTGAGCTACGATATGAATCTGGCAATATAATTCAAGCGTCCCAGGAAGCCTCGGACATGCCTCTCGGTACGGGGTTCCGGCATCTCAAGGATGGCCTTCACCTTTTCGGGGTCTACCTCTATCCCTTTCTGGCTTACGATGAAACCAAGCAATTTCCCTGATTTGACCCCAAATGTACACTTGGCGGGGTTCAACCTTAATTGATATTTCTTAAGCCTTTCGAACAACTTCCGCAGGTTGACAAGGTGTTCTTCCTCGGATTTAGATTTAGCAATTATGTCGTCCACGTAGACCTCGATCTCTTGATGCATCATATCATGGAACAAAGCTACCATGGCCCGTTGATAAGTTGCCCCGGCATTCTTGAGTCCAAAGGACATCACCTTGTAACAGAATGTCCCCCACGGGGTGACGAAGGTAGTCTTTTCCATATCCTCTGGCGCCATCTTTATCTGATTGTAACTGGAGAAACCGTCCATGAAGGAAAATAAAGCAAAGTTGGCCGTATTATCTACGAGGATATCGTTGTGTGGCAAAGGAAAATTGTCCTTGGGACTGGCCCGATTCAGGTCCCGATAATCCACACACATTCGTACTTTCCCATCCTTCTTAGGGACCGGTACAATGTTGGCAACCCATTCTGGGTACCGAGCGACGGCCAGAAAACCAGCATCAAATTGCTTCTTCACTTCTTCTTTTATCTTCAAGGATGTTTCGGGCTTCATCCTTCTCAGTTTCTGCTTTACCGGGGAACACTCGGGATTTAGAGGTAATCGGTGCTGTACAATGTCAGAACTCAAACCGGGCATATCTTGGTATGACCAAGCAAAAATGTCTTGGTAGTCTCTTAGCAGGATTATTAATTCTTCACGAATAGGTGCGGTAATACCTGTGCCTATTTTTACTTCCCTTTTCCCATTGCCAATTCCCAAGTCTACTAGTTCTGTTTCTTCTTGATGAGGCCCCATTTCTTGGTCCTCATGGGCGACCATCCTTTCTAATTCCGGGGGAAGTCCCACATCCTCGTTCCCTTCATCTTCTGTTTGATTCGTTTTTTGCTCGAAGTTGATAGGCGGGTCCCAGGTATTAGTACCTTCGAGGGACTCGTCATCGGATATGCCGTTTTAAAAAGTAAAGAAGTAAACATGCAAATGGATGAGAATGGGTAGAGACGTAGGAACAGATGAAGAAAGATCCTTGTATTATAAATTTAAAACAAAGGACACAAAGCCTTAACAAAAGAAAAACTCTAAAGCCTAGGCCCAACTATAGAGTTTTTAAGACCGTAAAGGTTTACATTATGCTCGTTGCGTAAATGTCGGGGCGTTCCTCCACTCGCCAATTTCCCAGCTGGAAATCAGGAGGGCATGGTCGTACCAAATCCAATGTACTCGGAATATCATCTTCGTATATCGCGACCACTTGACCTTTGTCCCCCAGACCCGCGCTTATAAAGCTCCTACTTATGTGGCAGGGCGGGCTTCCTTCACCTTCTTGTCTCAACCGCGAGTCTTGACTACCGCTCTTCCTTCCCGCGATGCTTCTCTTTATATCTGCTTGAGTGGGCTTATAGCCTAACCCATACTTCCCACGATTTCCTTTGGCATTTATCAGGTTAGTTATGCCGCTGTTGTCTTTGCCTAAACCCATTCTGGGTTCGTAACCGTTCCCCAACATAACTCGGGCCATCATTACTGCTGCATCGGACAGGCAAGGCTGCCCAGAGAAGGAGTCCACGGAGGAAATGCTTACCACCTCAACAGACTGGAAAGCGGTTTCTAATGACTCTTCTGCGGCTTCCACATAAGGCATAGAGGATGGGCAGCTCACCAAGATGTCTTCCTCGCCTGATACGATGACCAGATGCCCTTCCACTACGAATTTCAACTTTTGGTGGAGTGTAGAGGGAACAACTCCCACTGAGTGGATCCACGGACGCCCCAACAGACAGCTGTAGGGGGGGTTAATATCCATTATTTGGAAGGTAACTTGACAGGTGTGAGGGCCTATCTGTACTGGGAGATCGATCTCTCCCCTAACCTCTCGGTGGGTGCCATCGAAGGCACGAACCACCATTGAACTTGGCTTTAGGTGGGAAGCATTGAATGGTAACTTCTCCAAAGTGCTCTTAGGCATCACGTTTAAACTGGAACCATTATCGATGAGCACTTTGGCTACGATATGGTCCATACACTTGACTAATACGTGCAAAGCTTTATTATGCCCTCTCCCCTCGGCGAGGATTTCTTCTTCGGCGAAGGCGAGATAGTTGTTGGCAGTGATATTATTGACCAGCCCTCCGAAACCTTCTACCGAGATGTCTTGGGCCACGTGGGCGTCGTTCAGAACTTTTACTAGCAGAGCCCGATGAGGCTCGGAGCTCATGAGTAACTCCAACAGCGAGACCCTGGCCGGAGTTTTGTTGAGCTGTTCGATAACCTTGAATTCGCTCTACTGAATTATACGGAGGAACTCACTGGCTTCCTCTAGCGACACCTCCTTTTTACCATCCTTTTTCTCCGGAAGACCTTTTGCCGAAATATCTTTATTCGAAGCGTGGGGTGCTTCACCATCTTGTTCCTCCACCACTTTTCCTTTCCCTTTGACGTTCGCGGGTTGGACTGGTAGGTCCGGAGGCGCAAACACACGACCACTACGGGTCACACAACTCAGTCCCGTGATATTTGTTACCTTAGCTGACAACGAGCTGACATCGGTGGCTTCTTCTTCCTTCTCCCTCGGAGGTGTATATCTCCATGGGACTGCGTGGCTATTTTGGTATGGGAAAGGAACAGGTTTAGCTGCTAATGGGTGTCCGGGTTTTTGCGAAGCTGTGCCCTTGGTGAAGTATATCACCAAGGGTTTGGGCTTCGCAACACTGCTCTCATCCGTGGACTGCATGCATATATGCTGCTCTTCTCTTCCTTCACTGCCAACTTCCAGTTGACCTTGATCTATCATCCGCTGTAACAATTCCTCTACTCCCAAACACGTTTCCATGTCATGCAGCTCGCCGGAATGCAGCAAACAGGAATCCTCCTTACGCCCACTATGGGGAATCAGACCTCCCTTTTGTAGGGCCTCAAAGATAAACCTCCTAGGGGTTGCCACATCCTTTAAAGGTTTAGACCTGCGCGGCCTATCGGACTTAACGGCGTTAACCGCTCCCCCTCCATGATTGGCGAGCGGGTTGGTTCTCACATTGGGCCGATCCTCTTGGAAAGTCAGCCATCCAGCATCTATCAAATGTTGGACCTTGTATTTAAGGGCCAAGCATTTTTCAATGGAATGCCCCTGGACACCCCCATGGTACTTGCAAGTTGCATTAGGGTCATACCACTTTGGGAAAGGGGGTTGGAGGACCTTTCCGGGAGTTACCACGGCCAAATGGTTGGCGATGAGGGATGGCAAGAGGTCTTCGTACGTCATTGGGAGCGGGGTGAATTCTTGAAATGGCCTCGGAGGGAAGTTCCTTGTTGCGTTGGAATTACCGGCCAGGCGAGTTGTGTTCGGAGTTGGAACTTGGGGAGCTTCCCTCTGGGTGGGTGCCTTAGGCTGCACAAGTGCCGAACTAGAGGCGTTCCCGGTATGAGCCGAGAAGCTCGAGTGATGTTGCGCGTACTGATGGGTACCATGAGGTGTCTGCGGGGGTTTGACCCACGCGGGTGTTGAAGAGACGGCATGGGCATCTCCTTCCTTCCTTTTTGCCCCCGTTGTCCCGATTCTTTTGGCATTCGCACTCGTGGAGGAAACGTAATTGAACTTTCCACTTTTCAACCCTACCTCAATTCTTTCCCCGACGAACACTAGGTCCGCGAAGCTGGACGGCATGTAACCTACTAGCTTCTCATAGTAGAACACTGGCAGAGTGTCTACCATCATGGTGATCATCTCTCTCTCAACCATGGGAGGAGCCACTTGTGCCGCCAGGTCTCTCCACCGCTGTGCGTATTCTTTAAAGGTTTCGCCCTCTTTTTTGAACATATTCTGCAGCTTAGTGCGATCAGGAGCCATATCGGAATTATACTCGTATTGCCTTAGGAAGGCAGTAATCAGATCCTTCCAAGTATGGATACGGGAAGCTTCCAAATTAGTGTACCAAACTACCGCGGCTCCGGCCAAGCTATCTTGAAAAAAGTGTATTAATAGTTTCTCATCCTTAGAGTGTGCGCCCATCTTGCGACAGTACATCTTGAGATGGTTTTTGGGACAAGTCGTCCCTTTATACTTGTCGAAGTCCGGCACTTTGAACTTCGGGGGGATAACAACATCGGGTACTAAGCAAAGATCCATCATGTCTGCGAACGGATAGTCCCCAAATCCTTCCACGGCTCTCAATCTTTCCTCGAGGAGATCGAGCTTCCTCCTTTCTTCAGTTGCCGGGGGCGGTCCTTCCGTGGACAAAACTATTGGTTGTGTCGCGATGTTGGGCTGAGGCAACGTGTTGGGTGCCGGCCCTTCGGGGATCGGGGGATAGAACTCGACATCCCTTCGAGCATAGTCTTGAGGGTCTTTGTGGACCTCGTCGGGCTGTTGAGGAGGCTCTCTTTCAAGGATGGGAGAAGCAATATGGCCCGCATCATCTTGCAAGATGGGTGGTGAGTAGTTGGGCGGCAATCCATAAGGGTAACCCGCTCGGTTATATCCCAGGTGAGGGTTGCCATCGTGCCCCAGTGTGTCCCTTCCCCGTCCTACTATGTTTGAGGGAGGATGGTGCGCAGTTGCCAAGAGAGTTGGGTCTGCTTCGGCAGCCGAACTGACAGCGGCAGCGGTGGCCACGTTTTTCTCCATGAGCTGCCTCATTCCTAACATGGCCTCCATCATGGAAGCCATCTGTTCTTTCAGAGCCGACATGTCGGCTTTCATCTGTTCCTGTGTCTCCTCTTGATCACCCATCGTTCTAGATTTGGATCTGGTGCGATAGGGATGCCTTGTGGCGCGTGTCGCAACCTACCCTTCGGCGGGAGGGCGACGCGGGACTCGCGGGATGCGTGTTCCACGAAAGGAATACGCGCGGAGTCGCCACCAACGTTTATTCGAGGAAAACGTCGGAAAAACCGGAAAAGACGCGATCTACGAACTTTTAAGTGAAAGGTTCGGGAGTTGTATTTACGCACGGGGAAGGTATTAGCACCCCACACGTCCGTCCCAGGGGACGGCAGCCTTTAATCGAATGTGCAAACATGACTTTGATTTTTTATGTTCCCTTTTTATGTTCTTATATCCTTTATACCCTTTTTATATTTTTTCCTTTTTGTGGTCGACAAGGGTGTTTCCCTTTGCTCCTACGTATTCCTCAATTGCGATGAGGAAATCAGACCTACGTAGTTCTTTCGGAACAAAGTGTTTGGTTAAGTTGTTTTTGTCTTTTTTGCAAAATATGTTTTTATTGAACAAAAGGTCATTTAAGGTGTTGAACCATTAAACGGTCTTTTGATTTTGAAATGGGAGAAACGTTTAAGGTGTTGGACCATTAACGATCTCTTGAAAGGAGAGAAACGTTAAGGCATTGGACCATTAACGATCTCTTGGGGTGGTCGACAAAAGCGGGGCTTTTGCTCCTACGTATCCTCAATGAGGAACTCAGACCTACGTAGTTCTTTCTTATCAAGTGATTCTTTTTTACTTTAAGAGGTGATCATTTTAAGGCGTTGGACCTTAAAAATGATCCATTTTACTTAGTGAGAAAATGAAATGACAAACTTCAAAAGCCTATTTTTATGGACGAGCTTGACTAGGCGAATTGATTTTAGCCTTTAGTTTCACTTTAGTTATTAATCAATTCGATTAAGAATGAGAAATCCCAAAGAGAAAACGTCCGATTGATTTTCCGCTTTATTTTACTGAAAGATGTCTTTTTGATTATTATATTATTTTTTACCTCTTTTTGATTTCCAACGTGGTTACGGCACGACCGAACGGTCGGAATTGATTTTAACCGAAGTTGATGGATAATATAATTCAAACGTTCGGTGGAAATTTATTTTATTTTTAAGTTAAGCGAGAAATGACTTAAGTAAAATGGCTTAAGCACGTCAACAGGGGGTATAAAAAGTAAACAAAACGAGAATAAAAATGCACGAAACACAATGTGGACCACTACGGGTACATGGAATGAATCGAAAAGCTTGGTTCGAGGTACTTACCCGTTGAAGATCGAAGAACGATGAAGAACGAATGAAGAACGTCGAAGAACGGTCGAAACCTTTGCGAGATTCCTCACGGAAAACGTTACGGAAACGTTTCGGAAGCGCCTCGGCTTAGATTTTCTTCACGGAAACAATTTTTCCAAGCAAATTCGAAAGAGAGAGAAGTGCCTAAGGGGCTGAACCCCTTCCTTCTTGCCTTCCTCCCCTATTTATAGCAAAATAGGGGAGGTGGTTGCCGCCCAGCTCGCCCAGGCGAGCAGGGTTGCTTCCTCCAGAAGAACCCGCCTTCTGGAGGAAGCTTCTGGAGGGCCCAAGTGGGCCTGGGTGCTATTTGCACCCCCATTTTTACTAAGTACACCCCCCTCTGCTGTTTTTTTGGTGATTCTTTTTTCGTAAAGTTACGGAAACTTACGAATTTCGTAACGATACTTGTTTTCTTTCCGTAATGTTACGGAACCTTGCGGATTACATAATCATCCCCTTTTTGACTTACGGAATGTTACGGAACCCCACTTAATTATGCAACGATGCTTCCATTTGATTTCCGGTGTGTCACGGAAACTTACGGATTGTGCATCAATATTTTTTTTGGTTTTTCGGCATGTCCTGGAATTTCACAAATTGCCTAATGATGGGTGCCAAGCACCTCACGAGGACCAAAGAATGGTCGCACGTCATCGAGCAAAGGTCCCCGGACGAAATTAGGGTATGACAGTTGCCCCTCTTTACTTGTCTTTTATTGGAGATAAAAGGAAAGTAAAGATAAGACACTAATTTCGTTCCTCTCGATTTGGCGAGAGTCGCGGGTGACCATAAAATCTCCACATGCAAATGACTTGTTGTTCCCAAAATTTCACAAATTGCCTAATGATGGGTGCCAAGCACCTCACAAGGACCAAAGAATGGTCGCATGTCATCAAGCAAAGGTCCCCGAAAATTAGTGTATCACACTAGTTTGGCTCCTCTCGGTTGACGAGAGTCGCGGGCGACCATGAAATTTCCGCATGTAAATGACTTGTTGTTCCCGGAGGAACAAAAGGTGCAGAAGACTATGTCAGTCTCTGCATGCTATCAAGCGTTCTGTCTTACAGATAGCAAAAGAATGTTTATACGGATAACCACTCGGGTATTTCCGCGTATCATCGGGCCCGCCGCCTCTGGATGATACAAGGGTGCAGAATGACCAAACTTGGTCTCTGCTTGTCATCGGGCCCGCCGCCTCTGGATGACAAAAGGGTGCGAATAACCATAAGGTATCTCCGCGTATCATGGGTGCAGAATGACCAAACTTGGTCTCTGCTTGTCATCGGGCCCGCCGCCTCTGGATGACAAAAGGGTGCGAATAACCGTAAGGTATCTCCGCGTATCATGGGTGCAAAATGACCAAACTTGGTCTCTGCTTGTCATCGGGCCCGCCGCCTCTGGATGACAAAAGGGTGCGAATAACCGTAAGGTATCTCCGCGTATCATGGGTGCAGAATGACCAAACTTGGTCTCTGCTTGTCATCGGGCCCGCCGCCTCTGGATGACAAAAGGGTGCGAATAACCGTAAGGTATCTCCGCGTATCATGGGTGCAGAATGACCAAACTTGGTCTCTGCTTGTCATCGGGCCCGCCGCCTCTGGATGACAAAAGGGTGCGAATAACCATAAGGTATCTCCGCGTATCATGGGTGCAGAATGACCAAACTTGGTCTCTGCTTGTCATCGGGCCCGCCGCCTCTGGATGACAAAAGGGTGCGAATAACCGTAAGGTATCTCCGCGTATCATGGGTGCAGAATGACCAAGCTTGGTCTCTGCTTGTCATCGGGCCCGCCGCCTCTGGATGACAAAAGGGTGCGAATAACCATAAGGTATCTCCGCGTATCATGGGTGCAGAATGACCAAACTTGGTCTCTGCTTGTCATCGGGCCCGCCGCCTCTGGATGACAAAAGGGTGCGAATAACCGTAAGGTATCTCCGCGTATCATGGGTGCAGAATGACCAAACTTGGTCTCTGCTTGTCATCGGGCCCGCCGCCTCTGGATGACAAAAGGGTGCGAATAACCGTAAGGTATCTCCGCGTATCATGGGTGCAGAATGACCAATCTTGGTCTCTGCTTGTCATCGGGCCCGCCGCCTCTGGATGACAAAAGGGTGCGAATAACCGTAAGGTATCTCCGCGTATCATGGGTGCAGAATGACCAAACTTGGTCTCTGCTTGTCATCGGGCCCGCCGCCTCTGGATGACAAAAGGGTGCGAATAACCGTAAGGTATCTCCGCGTATCATGGGTGCAGAATGACCAAACTTGGTCTCTGCTTGTCATCGGGCCCGCCGCCTCTGGATGACAAAAAGGGTGCGGATAACCGTAAGGTATCTCCGCGGGCTACCAGCTCTTGAGTCATGGCAACAAAAGGCGGTGTGGTCGACAAAAGCGAGGCTCTTGCTCCTACGTATCCTCCAATGAGAAATTCAGACCTACGTAGTTCTGGATAACTTGTGAGACTGGAAAAAGTCTCGGTGTTTTCTCCACTAAAATGCAAACATGCTTTAGCAAAGAGACAAAAATTCCAACTGATTTAGAGCAGCATATGCTTTTTTTTTTTTTTTTTTTTTTTTTTTTTTTTTTTGAGTGAAAAACAATGCGTCTACCGGGGAAGGAGAGTCTGCTGATGAAATTCCCCATAACCATAAATGAGATTTTGGATGTTAGCATTTCGTTTCTAAATGAACATTTAGAGGAAACACCGGGTTCGACAAAAATAGAAGAAATCACTCAAAGTGTATCAATCTCGCACAGGTAAGTGTTTCATCCTAATTCCGAACCATAGATATGTCATGACTTGACTTTGCAAATTATTTCCTATCAAATCAAAAATCACATGCGTGATCATGGATCAATAGGGCTTCCCTTGGGAATGGGTTCTTTTGGGGAGTTTTTCGGCTTTTGTGTGTTTTTGGCTTTTAATTTTTCTGGCTTTTTCTTTTTCTGTTTTTTTTTTTTTTTGTTTAGTGCGGGGCGAGAAAAAAAGGTCGCTAGCGCACGGGATTTTGGTTGGTAATCAAAGGGAGAAGACTATTTTAGGTCGTGGTTCCCTTTCCTTCTTTTTTCGTTCATTTGGTGACAATTCTGTATTGTTCAGATATTGTCCGGTCCAAAGACCTCTCTGCATATTTCTTCTGTTTTTCCTTCGATCCCCGATCAGGGGCTTTCTTTCCTTCTTCTTCTTCTTCTTCGTTTTTTTTTTTTTTTACTTTCTCCCATTCTTTGATTGGGAATTTTCTTTCTTTTCTTTTTGCTTTCTCCCACTCTTTGATTGGGAATTTCCTTTCTTTTCTTTTTTGCTTTCTCTTTGATTGGAAATTTTCCTTCTTTTCTTTTTTGCTTCCGAGGGTAAGGATTGACATTCTCACCCTAGGTCAAGGTTTATGGTGAGTCAGGATTTTGGCTCAAGGTTTGTAGAATGGCTAGACATGATACATGTCGGGGTTTGGTTTGGTTCAAGGATAAAAGGGATGCCCCACATTATTTCCATGACACAAATGCAAAACTGATGATTTAGAAACTTTATGCAAAACTGGCCACGCATGCACCTATGTGGACACTCAAGTGTCAAACTTTTATGGTCATGTGATGCTAGGGCTCAGGATTCATTTCCTCTATTTTAAATCAACCCAATGTTTCCAAAATATGTTCTTTTATCAATTTGTGCATTCATCCGGGTCCATTTCGGGCGTCCGGGGAAATTTTCACAGCATTCACCCTTCAGGTGTAGACACGTTTTTTTTTTTTTTTTTTTTTCAAAAATCGGTTATGATCAATGAATGAATTTTTTTCAAAGAAAAGTTGGAAATCGTCTCTTTTCAAAAGCATGTTGGTTTTTCAGCTTGACAACTTATTTTTTCTTTTTTCTCCTTTTTCCTTACTTGCTTTCTTCTTTTCCTTTTTGTTCTCTTTTCCATTTCATTCATTTCATTTTTTTTCTTTTCTATAATGATTTTTTTTTGTTTATTTCTTTTTCTTGTTTGTTTTTTTTTTCTTTTTTTTCATGAGGTATTTTGCTACCTAAACATGTGCATATTTTTGTGAGGTATTTTTGCTATATACATGCATATCCAAGGTATCTTGCCACCTAAACATACATATATATGTTTTGTGAGGTAATTTTTTGTTTACATACACGCACATCTAAGGTATCTCTCTACCTAAACATACATATATATATTTTGTGAAGTATTTTTTGTTTACATACATGCATATCTAAGGTATTTTCACTACCTAAACATACATATATATATTTTGTGAGGTATGTCTACCTTCCGAGCTTGCGCTTGTTTTATTTAAATCCCCAGGATCATGAGCAACTAGGTGCGTCCTACTATAAAAAGTGATCAAATAACAAGCATAGATTCAAAAGGTACTAGGTTGCCTCCTAGTAGCGCTTCTTTAACGTCTTTAGCTGGACGCCTTATGACTTGTCGGTCACTGACCTAGTACTTTGCTTACCTTTGGCTTTGGACTTGGTTGCCTATTGGTCGGCCATGTGTCGTAGGCAACGCTCTAACCTTTTTATGGATGAGCTGAGGTGAACTTTAGTGGTGATGGCGGTGTGTCTATTGCCCGCTACCGTCCATCCCAATGCTGCTGTGGTGTCTCGCCCTGCGCCTGCCTGGGGGCGCAACACTTCTAGATGAAAACTCGATTGGTAGGGGGCCTGATGACCCTGCTGGGGGCAACAGGCACTCCCTTGAACTGATAGAGACCCGTATTTAGAGCTTGACAACTCCAAGACCCTGTTGGACTTCTTCGGGTCCACTGGGTGTCTTGCAGGCGCGATCCCTGCAAACAATAGATGAAATCAGAAATCAGTTGAGCAATGTGCATACTTACCTACGATGACGTGACCTTGCCGGGGGGGTGCGGGCACCCTGTAGGACTGATAGAGGCCCGTAACCAGAGCTGGAAACCCCAGGGCCCTGTTGGACTTTTTCGGGTCCACTGGGTGTCTTGTGGGTGCGATCCCTGCAAACAATAGATGGTATCAGAAATCAGTTGAACTATATGCATACTTACCCATGTCGGGACGACACAGACCAACCGGTACTTTTGCAGGGGGAGATTGGCATTGCGGTCGCTGGGCAGAATGTTGCTAAGTAGCAATGTCATCTATATCTGTGTAAGAGTGGTCATGTTGGTGCGCATGATCCGCACTCGTCTCTTTACAGCGGCACGAATGAAATCTTGCCCCGGTATGCATAGTAGCTGTGTAATAGCCTCCCTCTCTGGTTGTGCTCGCACAGTTGGCCCTCCTCCAATATTAGGGGGTGGCCCAGGAACCGTTAAAAGGAAACTACTGGCCCCTTAACCGGAAGTGCAAGTCTCGGTTAAGCATTTAAGGACAGAGGACCTTAAATTATCTTAAGGTGTGGATATGGAGCCCACTGAAAGTGAGGACGCATAGTCCTCTAAAGGCGAGGGCGTGTAGCCCTCTGAAGTTCAAGACGTGTCGCCTTTCGAAGGCGAGGGAGTGTAGTCCTATGATAGCAAGGACGTGCAATCCTCTAAAGGTGAGGGCATGCCCCCCTTTGAAAATGGGGAACATGTAGTCCTCTGATGGCGAGGACGTGTAGTCCTCTAAAGGTGAGGACGTGTAGTCCTCTGAAGGTGAGGGCGTGTAGCCCTACAAAGGTGAAGGCACATGACCCTTTGACGGCGAGGACGTGTAGTCCTCTGAAGTTGAAGGTACATGACCCTTTGAAGGCGAGGACGTGTAGTCCTCTGAAGGTGAAGGTAACTAGTACCCAAGGTGAGGGCGTGTAGCCCTCTCAAGGCGAGGACTTATAGTCCTCTGGAGGTGAGGGCGTGCAGCCCTCTGGTGGTGAGGACGTGTAGTCCTCTCAAGGCGAGGACGTGTAGTCCTCTCAAGGCGAGGACGTGTAGTCCTCTACCGGTGAGGGTAAGTAGTACCCAAGGTGAGGGCGTGTAGCCCTCTCAAGGCGAGGACATATAGTCCTCTGGAGGTAAGGGCGTGCAGCCCTCTGATGGTGAGGACGTGTAGTCCTCTCAAGGCGAGGACGTGTAGTCCTCTGACGGTGAGGGTAACTAGTACCCAAGGTGAGGGCGTGTAGCCCTCTCAAGGCGAGGACATGTAGTCCTCTGGAGGCGAGGACGTGTAGTCCCCTCAACGGTGAGGGTAACTAGTACCCAAGGTGAGGGCGTGTAGCCCTCTCAAGGCGAGGACATGTAGTCCTCTAGAGGTGAGGGCGTGCAGCCCTCTGATGGTGAGGACGTGTAGTCCTCTCAAGGCGAGGACGTGTAGTCCTCTGACGGTGAGGGTAACTAGTACCCAAGGTGAGGGCGTGTAGCCCTCTCAAGGCGAGGACATGTAGTCCTCTGGAGGTAAGGGCATGCAGCCCTCTGATGGTGAGGACGTGTAGTCCTCTCAAGGCGAGGACGTGTAGTCCTCTGATGGTGAGGGTAACTAGTACCCAAGGTGAGGGCGTGTAGCCCTCTCAAGGTGAGGACATGTAGTCCTCTGGAGGCGAGGACGTGTAGTCCCCTCAACGGTGAGGGTAACTAGTACCCAAGGTGAGGGCGTGTAGCCCTCTCAAGGCGAGGACATGTAGTCCTCTAGAGGTGAGGGCGTGCAGCCCTCTGATGGTGAGGACGTGTAGTCCTCTCAAGGCGAGGACGTGTAGTCCTCTGACGGTGAGGGTAACTAGTACCCAAGGTGAGGGCGTGTAGCCCTCTCAAGGCGAGGACATGTAGTCCTCTGGAGGTAAGGGCATGCAGCCCTCTGATGGTGAGGACGTGTAGTCCTCTCAAGGCGAGGACGTGTAGTCCTCTGATGGTGAGGGTAACTAGTACCCAAGGTGAGGGCGTGTAGCCCTCTCAAGGCGAGGACATGTAGTCCTCTGGAGGTGAGGGCGTGCAGCCCTCTGATGGTGAGGACGTGTAGTCCTCTCAAGGCGAGGATGTGTAGTCCTCTGACGGTGAGGGTAACTAGTACCCAAGGTGAGGGCGTGTAGCCCTCTCAAGGCGAGGACATGTAGTCCTCTGGAGGTAAGGGCGTGCAGCCCTCTGATGGTGAGGACGTGTAGTCCTCTCAAGGCGAGGACGTGTAGTCCTCTCAACGGTGAGGGTAACTAGTACCCAAGGTGAGGGCATGCAGTCTCTGATGGCGAGGGCGTGTAACCCTCTGAAGGTGAGGACATGCAGTCCTCTGATGGCGAGGGCGTGTAGCCCTCTGAAGGTGAGGACACGCAGTCCTCTGATGGCGAGGGCGTGTAGCCCTCTGAAGGTAAGGACATGCAGTCCTCTGAAAGTGAGGACACACAGTCCTCTTAAGGTGAGGGCGTGCAGCCCTCTGTTGGCAAGGAGTGTAGTCCTCTGAAGACCAGGGTACTAGTACCCGAGGGTCCATCCTTATGAGAAAGCAAGAGATCGACTCATCGAGAGAGCCGGTCATCCCAAATTCAAAAGATTTGGACATTTAGATGTAGGGAATCTATGTAGTTAACATGATTTTGAGGGATGCAGATGCATGCAACCTTTGTTGTGAAATTTGGGTAAATGCGGACTTTATATGAAACAATGCAATGTAATGGAAAGTTGTACAATGTTCATGGCATTCTTTCCCTATTTTGTGATTTTGATTTTGATTTTGATTTGATTTTTTTTTTGGAAAACACAGATTGACTGTCCTTTTGAAAGAGGTGATAATTCATGCAACCTCATCCCATCTTTTTGCAAATCTCTCCGGGAACTCCCTCAGAGTGTATGTTCTTTTTGATTTAGTCACTTGACCATTTTGGAGTGACGGCAATGGAGTCGTTTGATAATTAATCAATCTATTGAAATTCCAGGGCTTGTCTCCCCCTTTTTTTTTTTTTTTTTTTTCTTGTTTAAAAACATCGACGGGTGTGAACTTTTGATCGGCCCCTATGTTCACTTGAGGCTCATGCACGGTGCCCCTCATTGCCCCAGTGTAAGGCTTTGAGGTACCAATCGTTGCCTTTCGTCATGACCTTGTAGGAGGGAACCTATTGGGTGAGAACTTCTAATCTGCCCCTAGGTTCGCTTGAGGTTTTTGCATGGTGCCTTTCGTTGCCCCAGTGTAGGGCTTAGAGGTACCAAGTGTTGTCTTGTTTTCACGACCTCGTAGTGAGGAAGAATGAAAGAAGCAGTTGATTCTTGCAAAAAGAATTTTCTAAGGACGAGAAATAGTTGAAGGATCTTTCAGTTGATGGATTAAGTCAAATGACTCCTATGTAGAAGCAAGATGTTTTGATGTCTTGATGATGCTAAAGGATCAAGTGCTTCTAAGTTTTATTCAAGACAAGAATCCAAGAAAATCAAGATATATGATCAAGTTGATCTCTAGAATCTTAGGAAGAAGTTTCCAAATTGAAGAAGCAAAAGGTTTGACCAAGGAATTCTATCCTTTCAAATTGAGATTTGCTCTCTGGTAATCGATTACCAGCAGTTTGAAAATGTTTTAATTCAAATTTTTAAAACCTGTAATTGATTACATAAGTCTTGTAATTGATTACAAGAGGGGATTTTCAGAAAATAATTTCCAAGAGACATATCTATTCAAATGATTTATGAATGGCCATTCAAATGTTTTAAAGAGAGTTTTCATTGCCCAAACAGTTTTATCCTCTCGAAAGATCAAGAGTTTTTCTGAACTGAAATGTCTTATCCTCTCAAAAGATTCCTTGGTCAACCACTTGCATATTCAATAAGGAATTTTTGATTGATCTTCATTTTACAATCTACCTCTTTTAAGAGAGATCTCTTCTTCTCTTCTTCTTATTTCTGAAAAGGGATTAAGAGACCGTGGGTCTCTTGTTGTAGAGGATTCCTGAACACAAGGGAAGGGTTGTCCCTATGTGCATTGTTAATCCGAAAAGAGAGAGTGAAAGTTTAATTGGGGAATAATATTTGCATCTTAATTCAACCCCCCTTTTTCTTAAGGTAACTGAGGCCATTTGTCCAACATCCTATTCTTGATAACTCACTTCTCTCTAAAAAGACAAACTTTCCAGGATGATAAAATGAGGTCACATGAACGTCTTGAAAGCACAGTCAATCAAATGTTTTTTTTTTTGAACACTTTTATTTTATTTTATTTTGAAACTTATTTGTTTTGAACTTTACTCGTTTTTTTACGGCACCCCCACCAACGTGCAAGACGAGTAATCTCTGATTGAACAGTCTTGAAAGTCAACACTCAGGAGCACAGGTCGCTTGAGCAAACTGACCAATGGCTTGCACTTGAAAATCCTGATGAGTCATTAGAGACATCTAACAACAGTTTTCAAAATTGCCCCATGTGTGGCATCTCTTGTCAATGTCAGGATTTACACGCGATTCCCCCCAAATTTCAGCCAGCCCGCATCAATTAGACCTTGCACCTTACGCCTGAGGGTCATACAGTGCTCAATGGAATGCCCCAGGGCTCCCCCACGATATGCACATGTTGCGTTCGAGTCATATCCTCAGAAAAATGGGGGTTTGAGAGAACCTAGCAGGGGTTATGGCTACCATTGCGTTATCAAGTAGATATGGGAGCAAGTTAGCAAATGATACCGGAATTTGGGGTGAATCCTACAGGCTTTTCGCTGCAAAATTCATTTCTTGGTTGGTGTTTTTTTTTGGTTTGTGCTAAAGGTGGTCTTCGTCATTGGAAGTGCGGTAGACAGACTTTGTGGTAGATTTAGGGATGGCCTTTGTGGATAACTGGGTGGTGGGTAAGGAGAAAGTTTGTTATTGGCTGAGTAAAGATATTGTTGGGTTGGTGGGAAACTTGGCCGTATAGGAATGGCAGTCACAGCATGGGTTTCTCCCTCTTTCTCACCCTCTTCATTTGCCCCAGTTTTCTCAGTCGTCCTAGTAGGATGATCAAATTTGCCTCTTTTCGGATCCACTTCGATCTTTTTGCTGGCGAAGACCAAATCTGTAAAACTTGAAGGTGTGTAACCCACCATTTTTTTCATAGTAGAACACCGGTCACGTGTCTACTATCATTGTGATAATCTCTTTCTCTGTTTTTGGGGGTGCTACTTGAGTTGCCAAGTCTCTCCATCTTTGGGCGTATTCTTTGAAAGATTCGTGCCCCCCCCTTTTGCACATGTTCTGTAGTTGCATCCTATCCGAAGACATTATACTGACACTGCCTAACGAAGGCCACCACTAGGTCCTTCCAAGAATGGACTCGGGAAGGTTCCAAGTTAGTGTACCAGGTAACAGCTACCCAGTAAGACTTTCTTGGAATGAATGTATCAGTAATTCCTTATCTTTTGCGCATGCCCCCATCTTCCGATAATACATCTTTAGATGGTTCTTGGGGCAAGTAGTCCCCTTGTACTTGTCAAAGTCCAGCACCTTGAACTTGGGAGGGGTGATGATATTGGGTTCTAGGAACAACTTTTTTGGGTTAGCAAAGGCATAATCTTCACCTCCTTCAATGGCCCTGAGCCTTTCCTCTAAATGATCCAACTTTCCCTTTTCGGCCATAGCAGGAGGGGCTCTTCCCACCGCAAAATGCAATGGTTGTAGTTGCGGGCGAAACTGAGGGCCCTCCAAAGTGTTTTCAAAGGGTATACCACCAACTGCTTTCCCTTCAGTGGCATATCCGAGCCAAGGCTCGAAGTCGGCTAGATTGTGATGGGGAATTTCATGGGTCTCTTCCACAGTTTAAGAGACATGTGCATGATCAGTTTGGGGTTGCTGGCTTTCAATGGGTATAGGAGTGGAGTTATTGACATTCTTATTGGGAGTGTACGCCACATTGGGTGGCGTATAGTTGAGAGGCAAGCCATATGACGGGAAGGCGTGCTCGTTTTGAATTTGCACATCATGGGGGCCGCCCGTACTTCCTAAATCTTTGCCTACCATATTTGAGGTTGGATGATTCATTTGCTTGAGGCCGGATGGGGACGTCGGGTTCACCTTAGCAACAACGCTGGTAGCGGCAATTGCAACCGCATTGGCTTCCATTATCTTCTTCACGCTCATCACGGCCTCCATCATTGTGGCCATTTTCTCTTTAATGGCCTCCATGTCGGCCTTCATCTTCTCTTGTATCTCCTCTACTTCACCCATTACTCTAGCTCTAGCACGAGTTCGGTAAGGGCGTCGTAAAGCGTGTCCCTTTCTTTTTTATAACAATGATTAAGTTCATTTTATTTTATTTTTCAAGGAAAGAATGCAACGAGCAATGCAACCAATGAAAAGCATGGATGCATGCGAATGATGTACAATTGAAGTATTGCGAATTTTTACGCAAGATATGGGGTTGAATCAATTTAGATTTTCAACATGGTCCATGACATCTTTGTCAAGGTGAAACTGGAAGTAACAAGGACATCAACAATCCTAAATATGTTTGGCAGTAGACGAAGCAGTGATGTGACTCGATTCATTTTTTGCCCCAATTTTGCAAGACGGTTACTTCCATATTTCAACTTGACTTGATGAACCTTTTTGTAAAAGCATGAGCTTGGTTCAACCCTATAATCCAAGGAATGGCAATTCTGATCGCCAATACTTCAACAACATCTCATAGGGATGAATGACTCGGGCATACTTTAAGCTATGCATGGAAAATGTAATTATGAAATTGAGATGCCCGAAGAAACACCATTTCCTAGTTAACCATGCATTAGGTACCATGTTCAATTATTTTGTTTTGTTGTTGTGTGTTTTTTTTTTAGAAATGGGTTTATGATCCCAACATGGTTGGCTCATGGTGCCTAACACATGCAACTAAGAATGTAGTGTGAAGTTTCACGCTTCCCTTTTTTTTGTTTTTGTAGAGGAAAACACAAGGATGAGCAAACATGAAAACAAATGGTATGCAATTTTGCAAATCAAAAAGTTTGTTGAACGCATATGCATGATGATGCCATGACTCATGCAAAATGTGAGGCTGTAATATGATAACAGACAAATGCAGGAACGATATGTTCATTATGATGCCATGAAGAGATGTTTATGCGATGCATGATATGAATGCATTTACGGACACAAGAGCCCGGAAAATTATCTCTTCTTACTTGCGCATTTGGGGGCGCAGTGCCCCATGTGTACAATTAAGAAGGTGATATGGACCTTCCGGCTTCCCGTGACAAAGGACGAGACCAACATACAATGCATGCTAGAGATAAAATGCGGGAGTGACTTGATTCGCACTGATTTTTGGAGTAAAAACGTGGGATAAACTCATTTTATTCAAAAAGTTATAACTAGTCAAGATCTGAGCGATAATACAAACTTCCTAGCGGTTTCTAATCATATGGTCTATCATATGTTGACAATAGCTGAGAAGTCTGTGGATCTTCTTGGGGGCGGAGTAGGTGTCCGCCATTGCTTTGGCCTTGGCTAGCAATCGGGGAAGTTCTTGACTCCTGTTCAAAGTAAGAGCAAATCAGTCCGTCCACATTGTTGCCTGTTGGTTCCATGAATCAATTACCCTCTCCTTTGCTTCGCTTTCTGCTGATATCTTGGCGTACTCATCCTCTAGCCTTTGCTCGTGAGTCGCCGCTAGATTTAGCTTCTCTTTGCACTTATCGATGATGGCCCACATATTCCCTTCAGTCTCGCTTAACTGTTGGGACAAATTTCTTTTCGACCTAAGGCAAACCTTTAGCTCGTCCTTCAAGATCATGCCTTTGACCCGTGATGATTCCTTTCACCTCTTCGGAGCTTGAGCTCACTATTGCTGCCCTATAAAGCCCCTCAAAACTTTGCTTTGGTCGTGTTCTTCCTTTCGGGCCTTCTTGGTTTCTCGTTCCAAGGCTTCAGCGGTGGCCATATTGACGTCCCTTAGTTCATCATACTCTTTTCAGACTTTGATGGCTATGGACTTGAACTTCTCTTCGACTACCCGGGCTCTTTCAAGCTCTGCCTTTAGGGCTTGTACCTCATCACTTTCTTCCGAAGCTTTAACCTCATCGTCCCTCACAGTCTTTAGATTTGGGAGCCAATCCAATCCTTGTGTTCGGACTCTCAGCCACTTATGATAGCCGCCGATGATCCCATTACTGCTTCCCCTAAGCTCTCTGTCCTTTCTTCACGCCGCATCCCATGCCTTGCGAACTCCTTGGAGTACCCTCGCGTTGTGGTCACTAAAACCCCGTGCGATGAAAGGCGTGATGCTTTCGTCTAATGGCGCTCCTCTCATGGGGTAGCCAAGCTGTCTTATGGTGAGAACGGGATTATAATTAATACAACCCCTTGTTCCCATCAAGGGAACATTTGGACATCCTTCGCATGAAGATAGAATCCTGATTCTTCCTTCCTTCTAGCGAGGGAACCAATTAACAGACGCCCCCCCATGCTAGCCAAGAGTTGGTCCCAATTCGCCTTTCCTTTTTCGACGCACGAGCGGTAACCTTGTAGCGGATAGACGGGCCTACCTTCTTGGAGAAAAAGGTGTGAAACCAGCCCCACATAGAGAGCTGGAGTACAACAAACAATCCTTGCATTGCTTTCTTCACATCTTCGGTCGAAGGTGTCATATAGGTCGGCTAGCATAGCGACAACCGGACTTTCCTTGTGGTTATGATAGGCGAGAAAAACGTCGATCGCTGCCAGGTCCACCAACCCATCCACATTTGGAAAGAGGACTCCCTCGAAAATCAACAGTGTGAGAATATCTATGAATGGGGTCCACTCGCCTTTATCTGCCAAGATTCTTGCTTTTACCTCCAAATACTTTCTTGGTATTCCGACCACCCCATTTTCGACTTGCCTTTGGCGGTCTAATTCCTACGCCGAGATTTGGACTATTTTAGAAATTCTGGCCAATGAGGGGTAGAACCCTGAGAAGAGGTATGGTTTCCTTCCCCCTAGAGGACATCCTAGGATCTCTTCAAATTCTTCCACCATTGGTGATAGCAGGAAGTCCCCAAAGATGAAGCACCTCAACGGCTGATCATAATACTGGGCGAGGGAGGCAATTGGTTCCATGGAGACTTCTTCCCTAGCTAGGTCCCAAATGCTTACCATAGGCTTTGCGGAAGGCTTGCCGTTGAAGTTGACCCATTAATTGCCCCAACTTTCGTAAACTGGTGACCTCTAAGCTCTTGATTTTGACTTGATAAAACCTCTTTTTAAGCGAAGGCTTTTGACTTGACCCCATGTTTTACTAAAGTGAAATAAAATCTAGTGCGAATCAAAACTCCGACATCTATCATGGGTGGAATGGATGAATGCATGAAGGAATGCATATGACACGGATGCAATTTATGAATACGGGAGCTCGGGAAATTGTCTCCTTCTTAGATACAACGTCTTGGGGTAGCAAAGTGCCCAACGTATGTATTTAAGAAGGTGACACGGACCCTCCGTTGGTTTGCCCAAGAGAGGGGATTAAGACGGAACCCGCACATGATGCACATGTGAAAGGTACAATACGGGGATGTACATAGTATGATAATATTCACTGAACATAAGCAAACGGGTATATGATACTTATGCATGGCAGTGAGGAAAATGGCACGCAGCGTGTTTGCTCCGTGCCCCTATTTAAGGGACCTATAAGGGAGAGAACTAACTAGGCTTTTAGCAATAATCCCCAAGGTAGTCATATCTCTCTTGATGGTTTCTAGAGGTATCATCCCCTTCGAAGAACATATTGTAGCAGTAGGGACTACTAGCAACAATAAGTTTTTAAAGAGAAAAGCTCTAGATGAGGGTTCACTGTAATCAAGCAAGTCGGAGACCTAGCATGATCACAGATTCACCTCCACTCCTTATGTTCCCATGAACCCGGGTATAGGGCCCTTTTTTCACTCACAGTGTGTGCAAATAGTGTTAGTGTTTGTGTGCATCAAATGAATAAATATTTACCTCATGCATACATTCTAAAACACACTAAAAGCAACAAAAAGTTTATATACACAAGAACATAAGACAAATAAAGGGAAACCAACAAAGGAGAAAGTCATGATAAAACATTGCACAAGATTAAATGGCCTAACTCTCTAAAAAACAGTCCCCAGTGGAGTCGCCAACTGTCGCAACCTACCCTTCGGCGGGAGGGCGACGCGGGACTCGCGGGATGCGTGTTCCACGAAAGGAATACGCGCGGAGTCGCCACCAACGTTTATTCGAGGAAAACGTCGGAAAAACCGGAAAAGACGCGATCTACGAACTTTTAAGTGAAAGGTTCGGGAGTTGTATTTACGCACGGGGAAGGTATTAGCACCCCACACGTCCGTCCCAGGGGACGGCAGCCTTTAATCGAATGTGCAAACATGACTTTGATTTTTTATGTTCCCTTTTTATGTTCTTATATCCTTTATACCCTTTTTATATTTTTTCCTTTTTGTGGTCGACAAGGGTGTTTCCCTTTGCTCCTACGTATTCCTCAATTGCGATGAGGAAATCAGACCTACGTAGTTCTTTCGGAACAAAGTGTTTGGTTAAGTTGTTTTTGTCTTTTTTGCAAAATATGTTTTTATTGAACAAAAGGTCATTTAAGGTGTTGAACCATTAAACGGTCTTTTGATTTTGAAAGGGGAGAAACGTTTAAGGTGTTGGACCATTAACGATCTCTTGAAAGGAGAGAAACGTTAAGGCATTGGACCATTAACGATCTCTTGGGGTGGTCGACAAAAGCGGGGCTTTTGCTCCTACGTATCCTCAATGAGGAACTCAGACCTACGTAGTTCTTTCTTATCAAGTGATTCTTTTTTACTTTAAGAGGTGATCATTTTAAGGCGTTGGACCTTAAAAATGATCCATTTTACTTAGTGAGAAAATGAAATGACAAACTTCAAAAGCCTATTTTTATGGACGAGCTTGACTAGGCGAATTGATTTTAGCCTTTAGTTTCACTTTAGTTATTAATCAATTCGATTAAGAATGAGAAATCCCAAAGAGAAAACGTCCGATTGATTTTCCGCTTTATTTTACTGAAAGATGTCTTTTTGATTATTATATTATTTTTTACCTCTTTTTGATTTCCAACGTGGTTACGGCACGACCGAACGGTCGGAATTGATTTTAACCGAAGTTGATGGATAATATAATTCAAACGTTCGGTGGAAATTTATTTTATTTTTAAGTTAAGCGAGAAATGACTTAAGTAAAATGGCTTAAGCACGTCAACAGGGGGTATAAAAAGTAAACAAAACGAGAATAAAAATGCACGAAACACAATGTGGACCACTACGGGTACATAGAATGAATCGAAAAGCTTGGTTCGAGGTACTTACCCGTTGAAGATCGAAGAACGATGAAGAACGAATGAAGAACGTCGAAGAACGGTCGAAACCTTTGCGAGATTCCTCACGGAAAACGTTACGGAAACGTTTCGGAAGCGCCTCGGCTTAGATTTTCTTCACGGAAACAATTTTTCCAAGCAAATTCGAAAGAGAGAGAAGTGCCTAAGGGGCTGAACCCCTTCCTTCTTGCCTTCCTCCCCTATTTATAGCAAAATAGGGGAGGTGGTTGCCGCCCAGCTCGCCCAGGCGAGCAGGGTTGCTTCCTCCAGAAGCAACCGCCTTCTGGAGGAAGCTTCTGGAGGGCCCAAGTGGGCCTGGGTGCTATTTGCACCCCCATTTTTACTAAGTACACCCCCCTCTGCTGTTTTTTTGGTGATTCTTTTTTCGTAAAGTTACGGAAACTTACGAATTTCGTAACGATACTTGTTTTCTTTCCGTAATGTTACGGAACCTTGCGGATTACATAATCATCCCCTTTTTGACTTACGGAATGTTACGGAACCCCACTTAATTATGCAACGATGCTTCCATTTGATTTCCGGTGTGTCACGGAAACTTACGGATTGTGCATCAATATTTTTTTTGGTTTTTCGGCATGTCCTGGAATTTCACAAATTGCCTAATGATGGGTGCCAAGCACCTCACGAGGACCAAAGAATGGTCGCACGTCATCGAGCAAAGGTCCCCGGACGAAATTAGGGTATGACAGCGCGTTTAGTTATGGTGTTTTTCCCTAAAAAACCAAACATGAGGAGTGGGTAAAGAAAGAATGCATGCTAAAGATAAAATGCAGGAGTGATTTGATTCGCACAAGCTTTTTGGATTAGAAACATGGGACCAACTCATTTTATTTCAGAAAGTCGTATCTAGTCGAAGTCTGAGAGACCATACAAGTTTCCTAGCGATTTCTAATTATGTGGGCCATTAAGTCTATCATATGCTGACAATAGCCGAGAAGCCCATGAATTTCTTCGGGGGCGGAGTAGGTGTCCGCCATTGCCTTGGCCTTGGCTAACAATCGGGGAAGTTCTTGACTCCCGATCAAGGTAAGAGCAGACCGATCCATCCACATGGTTGCCTCTTGGTGTAAAGAGTCGATCACCCTTCCTTTAGCCTCTTTTTCCGCGTATACTTGGGCATACTCTTCCGCAACCCTATGCTCGTGGGCCGTGGCTAGACCTAACTCTTCTTGGTACTTTGCGATGATAGCTAGCATGTTGGTCTCCGTCTCGCATAAACGCTGAGACAAGTTCCTTTTGGACCTTGAACAGGCGACTAACTCCTCCTTCAAGACCATGCTATGTGCTCGCGACTGGTCCCTCTCTTCCCTTCGCAGCTTGAGTTCATTGTTGCTACACCACAGAGCTCCGCGAAATTTGTTACGGCCATACTCTTCCTTGTGAGCCCTCTTGGCCTCTTGTTCAAGGGCTCTTGCGGTAGTTGCATTCTCTTCCCGTAATCTGGCACACTCCTTCCGGATGTGTGTAGCGGCCAACTTGAACTTCTCCTTGGCAAGTTTCGCCTTTCCTAACTCGCTTTTGAGAGCTTGGACTTCTTCGTCCTCTTCCGGTGCTTCAAAACTCTCTTCGCTGACGACTTTTAACTTGGCGAGCCAATCTAAACCTCGTATATGAACTTTCAGCCATTCATGGTAACCACCAATGATGCCATTACGAATGCCCCTAAGTTCTTGATCTTTCCTTAACGGGGTTTCCCCATGCTTTATGGATTCTTTGTATAGCCTTGAAATTTTGTGCGCCGAAATCCCTCACAAGGAAAGGAGACATGCTTTCTTCCATCGGTGCTCCCCTCATGGGGTACCCTAGTTGTCTTATAGCGAGCGCGGGATTGTAGTTAATACAACCCCTCGTTCCTATCAGCGGAATGTTTGGGTACCCTCCACATGAGAAAAGGACTCCCTCCTTTCCTTCCTTCCATCGGGGGAACCAATTGATTGTTCTACCTCCTATCCCAGCCAAAAACTGGTCCCAATCTATTCTCCTCTTTTCAGTACACGAGCAATGGCTCTGAAGCGGACACGGGTGTCTCGTGTCTTGCTGGAACAGGTGTGAAACCAACCAAACACAGAGAGCGGGCAAGCAACAGACAATCCGTGCGCTACTTTTCTCGCACCTTCGGTCAAATGTGTCAAATAAATCTGCCAAGACAGCTACCACCGGGCTTTCCTTGCTATGGTGGTATGCGAGGAAAGCGTCGATGGCGGCTAGGTCCACCAAACCATCTACGTTAGGAAAGAGGACGACCCCAAAAATTAGCAATGCTAACACATCCATAAACGGGACCCAATCTTCTTGATTTGCCATATCCCTCGCCTTGTCTTCTAGGTAGTTCCGTGGTAGGCCCGCTATGCCGTTTCGAGTTTGTTTTACGCGGTCCAAACCCCTTGCTGAATCTTTGACCACAGTTGCAATCCTGCTCAAAGAGGGGAGACACCCAGAGAAAAGATATGGTTTTCTTCCCCCGAGAGGACATCCTAGAATCTCTTCAAATTCTTCAATGGTCGGTACCAATTGGAAGTCTCCGAACGTGAAGCATCTCAAAGGCTGGTCGTAGTATTGGGTGAGTGACGTAATGGCCTCTATAGATATCTCTGCTATGGTCAAATCTAAGATCTTTCCGTAAGTCTTGCGGAAGGCTTGCATTCGGAGAGGTTCCATCAACCGTCCTAATTCCTTGATGCTGGTGGTATCTAGGCCTTTAACCTTGACTTGGTAAAACCTCTTGCCGGTTTGATTTGTTCCCATGCTTACTAAAGTGAAACAAAAAGCTGGTGCAAATCAAAACTCCGATATCTCATAAGTGGAATGGATGAATGCATGAAGGAATGCATATGACACAGATGCAATTTAGGAATGCGGGGGCCCGAGGAATTGCCTCCTTCTTAGATACAACGTCTAGGGGTAGCAAAGTGCCCCAACGTATGTATTTAAGAAGGTGACACGGACCCTCCATTGGTTTGTTTACAGAGGGGATCAAGACGGAACCCGCGTGTGATGCATATGCGAAAGGCGCAACATAGTATGACAATATTCACAAAATATAAGCAAAAGGGTATATGATACTTATGCATGGCAGTGTGAAAGATGGCACGCAGCGTGTTTGCTCCGGGCCCCTATTTAAGGGACCTATAAAGGAGAGAGCAAACATGACCTTGATTTTTATGTTCCCTTTTTATGTCTTTATATCCTTTATACCCTTTTTATATTTTTTCTCTTTTTGTGGTCGACAAGGGTGTTTCCCTTTGCTCCTACGTATTCCTCAATTGCGATGAGGAAATCAGACCTACGTAGTTCTTTTTTTATCAAGTGATTCTTTTTTACTTAAAAGGTGATTATTTTAAGGCGTTGGACCTTGAAAATGATCCATTTTACTTAGTAAGAAATTGAAATGACAAACTTCAAAAACCTATTTTTATGGACGAGCTTGACTAGGCGAGTTGATTTTAGCCTTAGTTTCACTTTAGTTATTAGTCAATTCAATTAAGAATGAGAAATCCCAAAGAGAAAACGTCCGATTGATTTTCCGCTTTATTTTACTAAAAGACGTTTTTTTTTATTATTATATTATTATTTTACCTCTTTTTTTTTATTTCCAACGTGGTTACGGCACGACCGAACGGTCGGAATTCATTTTAACCGAAGTTAACGGATAATACAATTCAAACGATCGGTGGAAATTTATTTTATTTTTAGGTTAAGCGAGAAATGACTTAAATAAAATGGCTTAAGCACGTCAAAAGGGGGTATAAAAAGCAAATGAAACGAGAATAAAAATACACGAAACACAATGTGGACCACCACGGGTACATAGAATGAATCGAAAAGCTTGGTTCGAGGTACTTACCCGTTGAAGATCGAAGAACGATGAAGAACGAAGGAAGAACGTCGAAGAACGGTCGAAACCTTCGCGAAATTCCTCACGGAAATGTTTCGGAAGTGCCTCGGCTTGGATTTTCTTCACGGAAACAATTTTTCCAAGCAAATTCGAAAGAGAGAGAAGTGCCTAAGGGGCTGAACCCTTTTTCACTTCACTTCTCCCCCTATTTATAGAAAATTGGGGGAGAAGCTTGCAACCCAGCTCGCCCAGGCGAGCAGGGTTGCTTCCTCCAGAAGCAACAGCCTTCTGGAGGAATCTTCCGGAGGGCCCAAGTGGGCCTGGTTGCTATTTGCACCCCCATTTTTACTAAGTACACCCCCTGCCTTTTTTTTGGTGATTCTTTTTTCGTAAAGTTACGGAAACTTACGAATTTCATAACGATACTTGTTTTCTTTCCGTAATGTTACGGAACCTTGCGGATTACATAATCATCCCCTTTTTGACTTACGGAATGTTACGGAACCTCACTAATTGTGCAACGATGCTTTCATTTGATTTCCGGTGTGTCACGTAACCTTACGGATTGTGCATCAATATTTTCTTTTGTTTTCCGGCATGTCCAGGAATTTCACAAATTGCCTAATGATGGGTGCCAAGCACCTCACAAGGACCAAACAAAAGTCGCATGTCATCAAGCAAAGGTCCCCGGACGAAATTAGGGTATGGCAGTTGGTACGATCGAAACCTAGCCTGGCCGTGAAAGGAATACATTGATCATCTAGGGATACAAGGGCCGCCCCTACTCCATGGCCCAAAGCATTAGATGCCCCATCGAAACAAACAATCCATTTGTCTATATCCTCGTGCATCCGCTTCTCTTCGAATAGGGCCATGATGTCTTCATCCGGGAACTCAGGGTGCATCGGCCGATAATCTTGGAGGGGTTGCTGGGTCAAATAATCTGCCAAGGCGCTTCCCTTTATCTCCTTTTGGGTGACGTACACAATATCGAATTCAAATAGTAGTACCTGCCACCTAGCGATTCGTCCCGTGAGGGCCGACTTCTCAAAGATGTATTTCACGGGATCCATTTTGGAAATAAGCCACGTGGTATGACTGAGCATGTACTACCTAAGACGATGTGACGCCCATACCAAGGCACAGCACGTCCTTTCCAACATTGAGTAATTCATCTCACAAGCGGTAAAATTCTTGCTTAAATAGTAAATGGCTTGTTCCTTTTTGCCAGAGTCGTCGTGCTGACCCAACACGCACCCCATAGACTCGTCTACGCACATTCGCACTTTGCCATCCTTTTTTGGGACCGGGACAATGTTGGCTACCCATTTTGGGTATCGAGCTACAGCCAAGAAACCCGCATCGAACTGCTTTCTTACTTCTTCTTTAATTTTCAAAGACATTTCGTGTCTCATCCTTCGTAATTTTTGCTTAACCGGGGAAGACCCAGGATTCAATGGCAACTTATGCTGCACAATGTCGAGGTCCAGACCTGGCATGTCTTGGTACGACCATGCGAAGATGTCTTGATATTCTTCAAGAATGGTTATCAAACCTTGGCGGATAGGTGCGGTCATACCGGTTCCTACTTTCACTTCTTTCTTTCCCTCTCCGGTCTCTAAGTTTATCAGTTCGATTTCCTCTTGGTGAGGCTTCATTTCACGTTCTTCCTGAGCAATCAATCTCTCCAACTCTGGTGAAAGGATGTCCTCTTCCTCTTCTTCGTTTATTGTTTGACTTACTTCTCGGTCAAAATCGATTATCAAACCCTCGTTGTTAAGATCCTCAAAGAATTGACCCTCACATCTATACCATTCAAGACAAAAACAAAAACATGCAAAATGATATGAGAAAAAGTGGAATCGCAAGAACAGATGAAACAAGATCTCTTTGTTTATTTAATAAGGTAGGTTTCACAAAACAAAAGAGAAAGGAATACATAGCCTCTAATTACATTGAATCAGCGGTATAGACTTCCGACTGGCTCATCACGCGCCAGTTCCCCACTTGGGAATTGGGATGGCATGGTCGCACGAAACTTGGCGGATCTTGTGGAGATTCCTCTCCTATTGCCGCCACCTCTTCCTCAAACATTATCCCGACACTTGTGAAACACTGGCTAACATGGTCGGGCCATGCCCTATTTGCCCGAAGTCTTGACGATGCATTCCTTCTTCTCGGTTTCCCGGGTTCATACCCCAACCCATATTTGTACGGGTTACCCCTAATGTCGACCACATCGGCATTCCCGTGGCTGTCCTTGCCCAGACCCATTCTGGGCTCATAATCGTGCCTGAGCATTACCCGTACCACCATTAGGGCCGCATTAGAGAGACAAGGTAGCAACGGACTCGTTTCCAAAGAGGCACAACTCACCACCTCGAAGGATTGGAAAGCTATTTCCAATGATTCTTCCGCTGCTTCTACATATGGTGCGAAGGAGGGGCAGCTCACCAACATATCTTCTTCGCCTGACAATATCACCAAGAGTCCACCAACCGCGAATTTCAATTTCTGGTGAAGCGTCGAAGGGACCACTCCTAGCGCGTGAATCCAGGGTCTCCCCAAAAGGCAGCTGTAGGCAGGATTTATGCCCATCACTTGAAAAACCACATTGCAAGTGTGGGGGCCTATCTGAATGGGGATGTTGATTTCCCCTATCACCTCCCGCCGACTACCGTCAAAGGCTCGTACTACCATCGAACTTGGCTTTAGACGCGGCGCATTAAAAGGAAGTTTCTCCAAGGTGGTCTTTGGCATCACATTTAACTTGAACCATTGTCGATGAGCACCTTAGTGACGACATGATCCATGCATCTGACAGACATATGTAGAGCTTTGTTGTGCCCTCTCCCCTCGACGGGAATCTCTTCTTCCGCGAACGCGATATATTTATTGGTAGTTATATGATTAACAATGCCTTCAAAACCCTCAACTGAGATGTTGTGTGCTACGTGGGCTTCGTTGAGGACCTTTACCAATAGTGCACGATGAGGCTCGGAGTTTATGAGCAGTTCGAGCAGAGAGATCTTTGCCAGAGTTTTATTCAGTTGCTCAACTACTTTAAACTCGCTTTGTTGGATGAGACGAAGAAACTCATGAGCCTCTTCCAAGGTCACCGCCTTTCCTTGAAGACCTTCTTTCTTTTCAGCTCCTTTCACCACTAGGGGATCCACTTCTTTTGAGGGGGTGGCCACGTCTGCGGGTTCTTGGATCATGGGTGCTTTCCCCTTGGAGGGAAATTCCGCCGAGTGAGGGGGAGCGAACACCCGGCCATTGCGGGTTACGCCACTAAGGCCGATAATGTTGGTCACCTTGGCTGACAAGGAGTCAACCTCGGTTGCAGCCCTTTCTCCAAAAGCGGGAGGGGTATACTTCCATGGAACGACCTTATTGCTTTGATAGGAAAACGGCGTTGGCTTGGGTACTGTCGGGGGGTACTTGGACCCGGAGCTGGTCACATTCCTAGTGAAACATATTACTAGGGCTTTGGGGGTTGGGGGAATCTTCCTTTCTGCCGACTGCATGCAAATCTGCGATTCTTCCTTATCTCCCTCGGACACTTCGAGCTGCCCCCAGTCCATGAGCCGTTGAAGTAACTCTTCCACCACGGGGCAGGTTTCCATGTCGTGTGATTCCCCGAGATGAAACAGACATTCGTCACTTTTGCCTCCGCCACGAGAGACCATGCATGCTGCCTACAACGATTGGTAGATGAATCGTCTAGACGTAGCCACATCTTCTAATCTCGTTGACCCTAACGGCCTATCCTTTTCGATGGTGTTTACGCTAGCCCCTCCATGATTGGCTAGTGGATTGGTTTTAACGTTGGGGCCCTCTTCTTGAAATGATAGCCAGCCGACATTTATTAGGTGTTGCACCTTATACTTGAATGGCAAGCAAGAGTCAATGTTGCGTCCAGGGGCTCCACTATGGTATGCGTATGTGGCATTTGAGTTGTACCATTTGAGTTGTACCACTTGGGTTATGGTGGCTAAAATACCTTCCCGGGTATGGCCACCACCAAATGATTTTCCAATAATAAGGGCCACAACTCGGAATACGCCATGGGAACAGGAGAGAACTCGTCTTTTGGGGGGTGTCGTGCATTGTTATAGCTCGCGCCAAGAGTTGTATTATTTGCTGGCCAGGGAATGGCTGGACCTGTGTGTTGGGCAGGCGTTTTTTCTGTTGCAGGAGGCTCTTCCACTTGAGTTGGGAGGGAACTTCCAGCTCGGATCGAAAAGTTCGGGTAGTTGTGTTGGTATGAGTTGTGAGTGTTTTGGGGCGTTTTCATCCATGTTGGGGCGGTGGTGACTGCGTGGGTATCTCCTTCCTTTTTCCGTGTGCCCACCATTGGGGCTCTTCTATTGTTGTTGGGGGCAGCGTTGGAGGCATATTCAAACTTGCCTTTCCTCAGTCCGGACTCGATTCTTTCTCCGGCAAAGACGAGGTCTGCAAAGTTAGCCGGCATATATCCTATCAGCTTCTCGTAGTAGAACGTAGGCAACGTATTTATCATAATTGTGATCATTTCCCTCTCCGTCATAGGTGGGATGACTTGGACTGCTAGGTCTCTCCACCTTTGAGCATATTCTTTAATGGACTCATGTTCCCGTTTGGTCATGCTCTGAAGTTGGTTCCGATCAGGAGCCATATCCGTGTTGTATTGGTACTTCCTAATGAAGGCAGTTGCCAAGTCTTTCCATGACCAGATCTGAGAAGCTTCATGATTGGTGTACCACGCCACAGCTGCTCCGGCTAAGCTGTCTTGAAAGAAGTGCATTAACAGCTTTTCGTTCGTAGAATATGCCCTCATCCTTCGGCAATACATCCGAAGATGACTCTTTGGACACGTCGTCCCCTTGTATTTATCAAAATCTGGTACTTTAAACTTGGGAGGAATGACGATGTCAGGTACCAGACACAGATCCGATAAATCTGAGAACGGATAGTTGCCAAGGCCTTCTACCGCTCTCAACCTCTCTTCAAGAAGATCAATTTTTCCCTTGTCTTTTGCAACGGGAACGAGTTCCTTAACGAGTACGGATGGAGACGAGACATGGCAAACTATGTTTGGTTGGGGAAACTCATGGGGAGCCGGTTCCTTGAGGGGAAGTAGAGGGCCTAAATGGGCATCTCCTTCATCATCTTCCTGCAGAGGATAGTCGGCATGAGGAGGGAGCTACCCCTCGAAGGTAGGGGCTTGGCTCAAATCGTCTGGAGCGGTACGGGGAATAAAGTCTGGAGGCAAACCATATGGGTAGGCTTGAGGACTATACCTCCAATTAAAACCCATTATGTTTCTATCTCGGCCCAAGTTTATTGCAGGCTGTAGCACCGATTCCGCTTCCCTAGCTGTATTGGAAGCGGCCGCTATAGCATTATCTTCTATAGTTTTTTGAATCTTTAGCATGGCCTCCGTGATAGAAGCCATTTGATCTTTTAAGGCCGATAGGTCGGCCTTCATCTGTTCTTGCACTCCCTCTTCGTTATCCATCTTACTTTTGGATCGGGTGTTATAGGGGTGCCTTTGCGCTTTTTTAGTTATGGTGAGTTCCCTAAAGAAACAAACAGTGGTGAGTATGCCACCAAAACATGAATATGCTAATGAATGATCAGAGCACTTGGATCCACCTCAAGGCTTTTTTAGACAACGTGATGAGTTTCAGAACTTCTCTTTTTATAAAAAAGGAACAAAAGCTTTTATCTAGCCAAGATCATACAAAAGTGTTACAACAGAACCTAACGGTTTCTAATTATATGGGCCATTAAATCTATCATGTGTTGACAGTAATTGATTAGCCTGTGAATTTCCTCTGGGGCTAAACACACTTCAGTGATGGCCTTTGCTTTGGCTAGTAGTCGCGGGAGGTCTTGACTTCCATTTAAGGTCAAGGTGAACCTATCCATCCACATGGTCGCTTCTTGATGAAATGCATCAATCACCCTCCCTCTTGCTTCCTTCTCGGCGTACGCTTGTGCGAAGTCCTCTACTAGCTTCTGTTCATGGGTCAAAGACTGGTTTGTACTGCCCTATTATAGCTAGCATGCTTTGCTTCGTGGCTTCTAAGTGTTGGGCCAAACTCCTCTTGGATCTTAAGCAAGCAGCTAACTCCTCCTTTAAGACCATGCCATGTACTTGTGACTGGTCTCTTTCCTCTCTCTAGAGCTTAAGCTCATTGTTGCTGCTCCACAGAGCTCCTCGGAATTTATCTCGGCCTTCCTTGCGAGCCCTCTTAGTTTCTCGTTCGAGGGCTCTTGCGGTAGCCGCATTTTCCTCTCGTAATCTGGCACACTCTTTTCGTATGTCTGTAGCGACTAACTTGAATTTTTCTTTGGCGAGTCTTGCCTTTCCTAGCTCTAATTTTAGAGCTTGGACTTCTTCATCCTCTTCCGGAGCTTCGAAGTTCTCCACGTTGATAATTTTTAACTTGGAGAGCCAATCTAACCCTCGTGTATGAACTCTTAGCCATTCATGATAACCACCGATGATGCCATTACGGATGCCCCTAAGTTCTTTATCTTTCCTTAACGGGCTTTCTCACGCCTTGTGGACTCTGTGTACGATCTTGAAACTTTGTACGCCGAAATCTCTCACAAGGAAATGCGAGAGGCTCTCTTCCGTCGGTGCTCCCCTCATGGGGTACCCTAACTGTCTTATAACAAGTGCGGGATTATAGTTAATACAACCCCTCGTCCCTATCAACGGAACGTTTGGGTAGTCCCCACATGAGAAGAGAACTCCCTCCTTTCCTTCCTTCCATCGAGGAAACCAGTTGATTGTGTTGCCTCCTATCTCAGCCAAGTATTGGTCCCAATCTACTCTTCTCTTTTCGACGCACGAGCGATAAATTTGAAGCGGACACGGGTGCCTTATGTCTTGTTGGAATAGGTGCGAAACCAACCACACACAAAGAGCGGGTAAACAGTAGACAATTTGTGCGCTGTTCTTCTCGCACCTTCGGTCAAATGTATCAAATAAGTCTGCCAAGATAGCTACCACCGGGCTCTCCTTGCTATGGTGATATGCAAGGAAAGCATCAATTGCGGCTAGGTCCACCAAACCGTCCACGTTCGGAAAGAGGACAACCCCAAAGATTAGCAAAGCTAGTATATCCGCAAATGAAACCCACTCTTCTTGACTCGCCATATCCCTTGCCTTGCCTTCCAAGTATTTCCACGGTAGGCCCACTACGCTATTTCGAGTTTGCTTCATACGATCCAACTCTCCCGCCGAATCTCCGACCACAGCTGCAATCTTGCTCAAGGAGGGAAGAAACCCGGAGAAAAGATACAGTTTTCTTCCCCCAAGAGGGCATCCTAATATCTCCTCAAATTCTTCAACAGTCGATACTATTTGGAAGTCCCCAAACGTGAAGCATCTCAGCGGCTGGTCATAGTATTGGGCGAGGGATACAACAGCTTCTGTAAATACCTCCGCTATGTTCAAATCTAAAATCTTTCCGTACACTTTGCGGAAGGCTTGCCTTTGGAGGGGTCCCATCAACCGTCCCAACTCCTTAAGGCTGGTGACATCTAGGCCCTTAATCTTGACTTGATAGAATCTTTTTCCGTTTTGATTTGTCCCCATCATTTACCTAAAAAGGGGTGAATCAAGGCTCCGATATGAATGATGCAATGCGCATGTATGAAACGAAAATAAAAACAAGGGGTAATTTACATATACGAGACCGAAAAAGATCCATCTTTTTAATACTACGTTCTAGGCATTGCAGCGCCCCAATGTATGTATTAAAAAGTGACGCATTACTCTAGAGAGACAAAATATCACTAGCTATACAACAAAACTATAATTTATGTGCTATTTGCAGAAGAATGCATGAGAACAAATGGCACAGAGCGTGTTTGCTCCATGCCCCTATTTGGGGACCTATAGGATAATATCTAGGGGTCTCTAATAACTACTCCCAATGATCCATATCTCACATGGTTGTTTTCTAGAGGTATCATCACTCAAGATAATAATATTGCGTCGGTATGGAATACCAGCGACAACAAATTATAAAGAGAGAAAGCTCTAGACAAGGTTTCACTATTATCAAGCAAGTCGGAGACCTAGCATGACCATAGATTCACCTCCACTCCTTAAATTCCCATGGACCCGGGTATAGGGCCCCTTTTTTTACTCAAACCCGTGGGTGCTTAGAATGCAGTGTAAAAATGTGGAAAAGACAACATTTATTATATTTACACAATTCAAAAAAAATGCACACACAAAGTTTCACAATTCCACAATTTCCTAAAATAGGCCTAACTAACAAAAACAGTCCCCAGTGGAGTCGCCAACTGTCGCAACCTACCCTTTTGCGGGTGAGCGAGGCGAGGCTCACGGGTGCATCTTCCAAAGGAGGAAAATGCGCGGAGTCGCCACCAACGTTTATTTGTGGAAAACGTCGAAAAAACCGAAGGAAATCGGTCATGAAGAATATTCCAGATTCGGGAGTTGTATTTACGTTTGAGGAAGGTATTAGCACCTCTCACGTTTGTCCCAAAGGACAACAACCTTAATTTTAGAATTGTGTGAAATTGTGTACCTAAACTTTTATTTCTTTTTATTTTTGAGGTCGACAAAAGCGGGGCTCTTGCTCCTACGTACCCTCCATCGAAGAGGAAATCAGACCAACGTAGTTCTTTCTAAATGGAAAATCTAGCGATTCTTTTTACTTGGAAGGAGGTCCTTTTAAGGCGTTGTACCTTAAAATGACCCATTTTTACTTGGTGAGAAAAACTGAGGTATCGAACATTAAAATTCTTTTTAGTGATTTTTTGCGGACGAGCTTGACTTTGCGAGTTGATTTTAGCCTTAGTTTCACTTTAGTTATTAGTCCATTCAATTAAGAAAGAGAAATCCCAAAGAGAAATGTCCGATTGCTTTTTTTGGTTTATTTTACTAAAAGATATTTTTTTATTTTTATATTATTATTTTACCTCTTTTTGGTTTCCAACGTGGTTACAGCATGACCGAACGGTCGGATTTCATTTTAACAGAAATTAACGGATATTACAAATCAAATGATCGGTGGAAATTTATTTTATTTTTTGATTAGGCGATAAAATGACTTAAGTAAATGACTAAAGCACGTCAAAAGGGGGTACGGAAAGTAAATGAAACGAAAATAAAAGCACGCGAAACAAGTGGGGACACTAAGGGTACATAGAATGAATTGAAAAGTTCAATTTCGAAAACTTACCGGTTGAAGACCGAAGAACGACGAACGACGAAGAACGATTGAAAATCTTTGCGAAATCACCCACGGAAACGTTACGGAAGTGCCTCAGCTTGGATTTTCTTCACAGAAACAATTTTCCTCACTAATTTTAAGTGATTACGAAGTACCAGAAGGGCTGAACCCCTTTCACCTTCACTCCTCCCTCTATTTATAGGAAAATAGAGGAGGAGCTTGCCACCCAGCTCGCCCAGGCAAGCCAGGTTGCTTCCTCCAGAAGCAACCGCCTTTTGGAGGAACATCCTGGAAGGCCCAAGTGGGCCTGGTTGCTATTTGCACCCCGTTTTTTACTAAATACACCCCCTTTGCTTTTTTGGTGATTCTTTTTTCGTAACGTTACGAAATTTTACGAATTTTGTAACGATACTTGTTTTCTTTCTGTAAGGTTACGGAACCTTACGGGTCATGTAATTACTCCTTTTTTAACTTTCAGAATGTTACGGAAACTCACGGATTGCGTAACAATACTTCCTTTTGATTTTCGGCATGTTACGGAATTTCACGGATTGCGTAACAATGCTTCCTTTTGATTTCCAGCATGTCTCGGAACTTCACGTATTATGCAACAAAGGGTGCCAAGTACCTCGAAGTGCTCAACCAAAGGTTGCATGCCATCAAACAATAGTCCCCAGACGAAATTAGGGTATGACAGGGATGTCTCCTCCACCTCTAGAAACCTCAAAATCCCTCAAAATCTCATCCAAAGCTCCGCAAGATGGCTTCCTCGTCAAGCTCAGCTATCTCTCAGTCTCTCCACAGCCAAAACTAAAAGCTAATTTTTTAAAAAGGTCACCTTTCCTCCAATTTCTAGATTTCAACTTTAAATAGGCAATCCTACTGGTGGTCGTGCTCTTAGCACGAGATGGCTCGCTTAGCACGCCTAAGTGGCTTTTGGCTTAGGGCCAGTCTTCTTGCTCAGCCTGGAGGATGCAGGCGGTGCGCTTAGCGAGATGCAGCTCACTTAGCACGCTTGTACAGCTCATCCTTCTTCCAGATTCTTCTCTGTGCTCAGCCAGCGGATTGCTCGCTCAGCGGATGAAACAACTTAGCGAATTTGCAATTTCTACACTTCACCAATCTTGCCTATTTTACCTGAAATTGAAATGGAATGATCATTAAATACAAAAAATTGGGATACTGAGTACTGATTACCTATATTAACAAAAAGTAATTACAATACTACAAAAAGAACCATAAATAGGAGGAGTTGTATACAATTTACAACAATTTCTTACACAAAAGTTAGTCGTATTAACCGACTAACATGACTCTTCACATGTTTCCAACATGAGGGATATATGAATAAATCAAATACAGACTCGAATGAGAGGAATCCAAATGTAATGTCGAGATTAATTATTAATTGTTGTATAAGTGATTTAATTTAATAACAAGATAAATTAAATTTAATTAAGTGTTTAAAATTAATTAATTAATGTGCTTGTTGACTTGATTATATGTGTTTTATGTGAGTTAGTGAGTTTTAGTGTGTTTGAGCTTAAATGGATTGACTTTTGGGTTATGAGAGGAAGGGTTGTTGTGTGTATAGTAGAAGCCTAGGTGTGAGAGGGAGACTTTCAAGTGTCATAAACTACTCTAAACCCTAAGATATTCCAGATTTCACTTTCTCCAAAAACCTTTGCTTATCTTTTCCTCTTCTTCTCGAAGGACATTATTCATTGGGAGAGTGAGTTTTGGTGATTGTGCTCATAGAAGGTTTTTTTTCTCCATCCCTTGAAACATCATAGCTGACCCTTGGAGTGATAAGCTTCTTTTCCTTTTCCCTTGTTTTCCATTTCTATTTTCTTTCCTTAGAGCAACCATGGAGATTCCATGGAAGTCTTTGGTTTTGAGCCTAAATCTGATTTGTTGTTTTGGTTGGGTATGGTTGGTACTTTTATGGTGTGAACTTCTAGTTAGGTGGTAAAAAGATGATCTCTTTCTCTCTTCTTCTCAAAAACCCAAGCTTCAAGACCTTTGGTGTGTTATATATGCACCATTGGTGCATAGTCATACGTTAAGGGTGTTTGGTGAACTCTCAACCTAATGCTAGGAGTTATTGTGGTAATGAGCCAATAGAATAGACAAGTAGGTGGATCCCTATATATATAAGGTCTAGCAACCCTATAAGAGACTAATTGAATGGTCAAAGAGGGAGACTATTTTAAGGAGTTATATGAATCTATATGTTGTTTATGTATACGTATCTACATGTTGAAGTGCCATAAGGCACATAGTTTTATTAAGTTGTTTATGTTATACATGATGTATTATCTTAAGGTTTAAGTTTTAGCTTTTAGATTTTGAAATGTGAAAATAAAATGATATTTTCATAAATAATGTCAATTGAAGAGCTTGAAAATAAACCAAAATAAAGTCTTAATTATCTAGCCATCATCTAGCGACAATGGGTCATTACACCAAAGATTGAGCAGGTATATATGGACATGTATACTTGAAGATAGCTTAAAGGAACAGATTAGTATTATCTATATCAATAAGATGTATCTATTTTTCGGTAACTTATCATCTAAGAACTATGTAGCTAAGCATGTTTGACTTCGAGTGAGTGACCTCATGGGAAGTTTTCTATGAAATGCGTGACTGACACCAAAGCACACTGAAAAGTCTCGTACTATTTTGTAGGAAGTTGTCATCGATCTTAAAAGCAGTTGAGCATTTCATTGTGTGTACGGGTAAAGAATACACATGGAATTTGATTACTATTAGATATGTGATACTTAATTCCCATTAATTAATTAATTTATTGCGTTAGAAATAGAGATATAAAAATTGACCCAAAATTTGTGGGACAATTCATATATTTTTTTTACTTAGGTTTAAATATGTTTGACACTACTACAAAAAAAAGTCTTTATCATCGGTTCTGAAGGACTTTTAACATCAGTTTAGAATCAATATTCAATTGATCATTGTTAAAAGAAGGCATTTTTTTATGACAATTCAAAAATCGATGTTGTAAAGACACTTTCTACATCGGTTGCAACCATAACCGATGTAGAGATTAAAGTGTATTTTTAATATTTATTTTGTTTCGCAATGAACCCAACCTACAAATTCAAAATAGATTCTAAAACTTTCTACAAAAATATTTATTCTGCGCATAAAAACTAATTAGTGTACAAAACTATTAAAGTATAGTCCCTAAATAAAATTCAATTAAATGCTATTAAATAAACTACAATGAAAATCATACTTATCATAGTACCTAAATAAAATTCAAACATCATTTCAGGAAATCAATGTAAATTATACGAACGTTTACTATTTAAAAAAGGCCTGAAGGTGGAATTATAATGTCAAGCTCAGTTTGTGCAAGATCAACTTTTTAATAGTATCTCTGACCACCATAAGGGCGATCCGTGTGTCATGCTCCCTAAGTTTGTTGCATTTAAAAACTTACTAAGAATTGACTAGAGAACTATGCAGCAGTCATCCTTTGTTCAAATATGAACTATATTAAACGAATCTTTGAGAGAGAAAATATCAAAAACTGAATTGAGGTGAAAGGTGATATTATTCAACCCTAGGAAAGAACTGTTTACACCTCAGTTTATATGGGCAGTTACATAACTGTAACTGTTAACTAACTCTAGTCAGCTAATGAAACAGTTAACTAACTACGAAACTCACTATTCACTATAATTAAA